>NC_054709.1:11610903-11640903 GCF_016097555.1 Gigantopelta aegis | reverse complement strand
GAGAGAAGAGGATGTAGTGGCCTTACACCTACCCATTGAGCCCTTAAGAACTCGCTCTGGGTTGGAGCCGGTACCGGGCTGCGAACCCTGTAGTACGATGGCTTAACCACTGCGCAACTGAGGCCAGTGCCCCGCACCAACAGGGTTTTTTTTTCTTTCTTTCTTAGCCCACCACCATTTATATTTGCCTGTCTCTCCGTAATACGATTAGCGGACAGTATGGGTTCCCTTCCCTAGTATGGGTGCCCCCACCCCTTATACAATCTTTATTACGCCAGTGACATATAATGCCTTGTCTATAACCCCAAAACTGAATACTTTAGTGGGAAGAATGTTGGGGGGGGGGGTAGTTGGGGGGGGGGTAGTCTCTCTCTCTCTCTCTCTCTCTCTCTCTCTCTCTCTGAGTGTGTGTGTGTGTGTGTCTCTTTCGCTATCTTTTTCTCTCTCTCCTTTGTAACATTATTACAACTGTATCTATGTTCTGCGTTAATAAAAAAAAAAAATACAATAGGATGGAAGAAATATACCCGAAATTGGAGCTTTAAATAATATTACACTCATGACTGACCTGAACTCTATTTACGTACCCATATCCCATAAGAGGTTCGGTCACGTCTATCCCAAAACTGGTTTCTGACAGGATTGACTGAGGATTTAAACATTAAAATACATATACTCAAAACTGCACCTTTAAATGTGTACAAAATACTCCAAATTATTGCTTTATATACTAATATATGCACGCGAGATTGTGGCTTTAGATATTTATACTATACTCGAGATTGGGAGCTATAAATTTGCTAGGAGAGAGATAATCGCAGCACGATGTTGACGTTCTTTTTAACTTGTCATTGTTGCCACTGGGTGTAACCGCCCGAAACAAACGAAGCGAGACCGTCTTTTCTCCGATCAAATATAAGCAGTAATGATCTTGTACGTGTGACACAAAAGAAAAGTTTGTATTGTTGGGCTCCTCCCAAAAGCAATTATAGCGGGAGGTCGTTTATTGGGAGAGGAGAGAAAGAGGTAGAAGGAGGAAAGGAAAGAGAGAAAGGGGAAGGGTAAATGGGAGAGGAGAGACAAAGGAGAGGGAAGTGAGATAGAGAGAAAGAGAAAAACGGAGGAGAATGGGGTATGAGAGAGATGGAGAGAGAGAGAGAGAGAGATGGATGAGAGATATGGAGAGAGAGGGGTGAGAGATTGGAGAGAGAAGTATATGACAGATATGGAGAGAGAGGGGGATGGGGTGAGAGATTTGGAGAGATAGGGGTGTAACAGAGATGGAGGGAGAGAGGGGTGAGAGATTAGGAGAGATTTGGAGAGAGAGGGGTATGACAGAGATGGAGGGAGAGAGGGGTGAGAGATTAGGGGAGAGGGGGGATGAGCTATATGGCGAGAGAGGGTGGGGTTGAGAGAGACAGCGATGGGGGTTAGACAGAAGAAAAGTGAGAAAGAGGTGGGGGGGGGGGGATAAGAGATGGAGAGGAGATGCGGGGATGAGATATATGGAGAGAACGAGAGAGAGAAGGGGATGAGAGATGGAGAGACAGATAGAGAGCGAGCTTGTATATTTCAGTCCACGACAGGTGTGCTTGAAACGTTCTCTGTTGGAAGCATGCCACAAATCACCAAGCGTTCATATCTTTAGATCCATTTTCTTCTAATAATTAAAAGAATTCCACATCGATTAATATATATATATACTTTATCTGGCCACTTTCCACGAAGCGATTTGACAAGACACACAGACAGATAGACAGACAATTTATTCAGCAAAAATAGACTATAGGCCCATAACACAACCAGAAACTGTATTATGTTTGCACATATGCTTAGTTGACATTTGCACAGTATACTCTAGGTATATATTTAAATATTTAAATATTTATAATTTTTTATACATTATAAAGATAAAGACATACATTAAATAATCGAAGCGATCTTAGCGCTAAGATCACCTTAAGTGTACAAGGTAGTTATGCACTTAAGGTGATCTTAGTGCTAGGATCACTTCGTGGATCGGGCCCCAGGTGTTTATTAAAGGCACAGACGCAAGTTTTTAAACACTGCATACACAGTTTCACTATCCGAGCCATCTTTGATAATTGAAATCAGACATGCCTTGGGGCTGGTCGTAGCCCAGTGGCAAGACGCTCGCTCGATGCGCAGTCGGTGTGGGATCGATCCCCGTCGGTGGGCCCACTGGGCTATTTCTTGTTCCAGCCAGTGCATCACGACTGGTATATCAAAGGCCGTGGTATGTACTATCCTGTCCGTGGGATGGTGCATATAAAAGATCCCTTGCTGCTAATCGAAAATAGTAGCTCATTAAGTGGTGACAGCGGGTTTCCTCTCTCAATATCTGTGTGATCCTTAACCATATGTCTGATGCCATATAACTGACCGGCCTCGGTGGCGTCGTGGTTATGCCATCGGTCTACAGGCTGGTAGGCACTGGGTTCGGATCCCAGTCGAGGCATGGGATTTTTAATCCAGATACCGACTCCAAACCCTGAATGAGTGCTCCGCAAGGCTCAATGGGTAGGTGTAAACCACTTGCACCGACCAGTGATCCATAACTGGTTCAACAAAGGCCATGGTTTGTGCTATCCTGCCTGTGGGAAGCGCTAATAAAAGATCCCTTGCTGCTAATCGGAAAGAGTAGCCCATGTAGTTGCGACAGCGGGTTTCCTCTCAAACTCTGTGTGGTCCTTAACCATATGTCTGACGCCATATAGCCGTACATAAAATGTGTTGAGTGCGTCGTTAAATAAAACATTTAGCGGTTTCCCTCTCTAAGAATATATTTCGAAATCACCAAATGTTTTGACATCCAATAGCCGATGATTAATAAATCAGTGTGTTCTAGTGGTGTCGCTAAACAACAACAAAAAACTTGTATTTCGCGCAAGCACAGCGGGCTTGGAAATGGTTTATTTAACGATGCACTCAACACATTTTATTTACGGTTATATGGCGTCGGACATATGGTTAAGGACCACACAGAAAACCCGCTGTCGCCTCTTCATGGGATACTCTTTCCGATTAGCAGCAAGGGATCTTTTATATGCACCATCCCATAGGCAAGATAGCACATACCACGGACTTTGATATACCAGTCGTGGTCTACTGGCTGGAAGCGGGTTTGGGTTTTTGTCACATTCGATTTAGTGTGTTTCTTTATCGTCTGGTACCCAGATCCCATAAGCGTACGAAATGAGAGGGGGAGGGGGAGGGGGCAACTGCCCAAACACACTCCCACCCCAGCACCACCCCCACCCCCACCCAGTCCTGGAGAAAATCCTTCCATTCGGGCAAAAACAATAGAGAAATTTGGGCAAAATGAGCCGGCCTGAACACTTTTCACCGTGTAATTTCATTATTCTACCCAAAATATTAGTTGTAACCCATGTAAAAATGCGTGGCGATTCGTTTGTAACACTATTATAGCTGTTTGGCAGTAATGCTAATATGAATAAACGTTGTAATCCAGACTCGGGCACTTTCGTTTAATTCGGGCAAAAATCAGCCTGCCTCGCTCCCCCCCCCCCCCCCCCCCCCCCCCCCCCCGAAAACCCCCCCCCCCCCCCCCCGAAATGGGAGCCCGTACGCCTATGCCAGATCCAGACACAGTGTCTGTGTGTTTTGGCTCATATAGATTGGAAACGGCGCGTGCGTGTCATCCAGCTAAAAAAATTAATAATTGAAATACATTACTTTCAATGAGAGCGTCTAGACTAGATGCGTGCGTCTGCACAACACAAGCGTCTACACAGCCGCAATGAGAGAATTTGTTTTATTTTTTTATCTTATCATCGGCTATTGGACGTCAAACATATGGTCATTCTGACACTGTTTTTTTTTAGAGGAAACCCGCTGTCGCCACATAGGCTACTCTTTTACGACAGGCAGCAAGGACTCTTTTATTTGCGCTTCCCACAGGCAGGATAGCACAAACCATGGCCTTTGATGAACCAGTTATGGATCACTGGTCGGTGCAAGTGGTTTACACCTACCCACTGAGCCTTGCGGAGCACTCACTCAGGGTTTGGAGTCGGTATCTGGATTACAAATCCCATGCCTCGACTGGGATCCGAACCAAGTGCCTACCAGCCTGTAGACCGATGGCCTAACCACGACGCCACCGAGGCCGGTCAGCCGCAATGAAGTAATCGTATATGGCTAAAACGTAAACCGCAGACGAAACGAAAGAAAGAAATGTTTTATATAACGACGCACTCAACACATTTCATTTACGGTTATATGGCTTCAGATATATGGTTAAGGACCACACAGATATTGAGAGAGAAACCCGCTGTCGCCACTTCATGGGCTACTCTGTTTCGATTAGCAGCAAGGGATCTTTTATATGCACCATCCCACAGGTAAGATAGCACATATCACGGCCTTTGATATACCAGTTGTGGTGCACTGGGTGGAACGAAAAATAGCCCAATGGGCCCACCGACAAGGATCGATCCCAGACTGACCGCGCATCGAGCGAGCGCTTTACCACTGGGCTACGTCCCGTCCCCTGCAGATGAAATAGTCTGACCGCACGCACGCACCGCATCCGGTTTATATGAGCCTTTTAAAAGTCGTTTTGCAAACATTCTAAAAAAAACTAGCATTAGCCAACAATAGACTGGCTGCTTATAAAACACCAAGCTCTTTGATATGACAGTTGTGGAGCACAGATTGGAATAGGGGAAAAAACAAATGGGTCTCCCCTCATACTGAACTGATGCACTACTCCGGATGTATGGTTGGATGGGTAAATGAATGAGTGTGAATGGATGGATGGATGGATGGATGGATGGATGGAGGGACGGATGAATAAAGTGTGAATGGATGGATGGAGGATGGATGGAATGGAGGTGGAATGGATGGTGAAGAATTAATAGATGGGTTATAGAGTGGGGTGAAACACCACTGTAGAGTGTGATGGGTGCAGATGGATGGACGGATGGAAGAACACGAATACGAGGGATGGATGGTAAATGAAATGAAGGACTTAGATGTGAATGGATGGGATGGACTATGATGGATGAACTACGGATGGATGGATGTATGAATGGATGGATGGATAGGTGAATGGATGGGTGGGTGATTGGGTATGAGTGTGTGAAAGAGTGCTTGAATGAATGGATAGATACATTAATGGATAAGTGGAAGAATACTAAGGGAAAAACAGACAGTCAGACAGACAAACAAACGATACTATCCAGGCAGATTTCCCAAGCCATCTTAAGACTTAGTGCCACGACATATTGTACAACCATCGTATGCTATGACGTCACTATAATATACACCATATAATAACCTACGACGGTTCTACGATACTGTAGTGCTGAGATAGCTTCCAAAATATTGGCCGAGGAAGATGATTTCGAAACTAACTTAACACTACGAAATCGCAAAACCATAGTAGGTTATGACGTCACGTGTCATAGTGACACATGGCTTACGATGGTTTTACGATATCGTAAAGCTAAGATAGCTTCGAAAATATGGGCCCAAATCCATAGAAATAATATGTCAAGTGGGGGAGGTACACGCTATAGTGAGGTGGGGTGGTACACGATATAGTGGTGTGGGGTGGTACACGATATAGTGGGGTGGGGTGGTACACGCTATAGTGGGGTGGGGTGGTACACGCTATAGTGGGGTGGGGTGGTACACGCTATAGTGGGATGGGGTGGTACACGATATAGTGGTGTGGGGTGGTACACGCTATAGTGGGATGGGGAGGTACACGCTATAGTGGGGTGGGGTGGTACACGCTATAGTGGGGTGGGGTGGTACACGCTATAGTGGGGTGGGGTGGTACACGCTATAGTGGGGTGGGGTGGTACACGATAAAGTGGGGTGGGGTGGTACACGATATAGTGGGGTGGGGTGGTACACACTATAGTGGGGTGGGGTGGTACACGCTATAGTGGGGTGGGGTGGTACACGCTATAGTGGGGTGGGGTGGTACACGCTATAGTGGGGTGGGTGGTACACGCTTATAGTGGGAGTGGGGTGGTACACGCTATAGTGGGATGGGGTGGTACAGGCTATAGTGGGGTGGGTGGTACACGCTATAGTGGGGTGGGGGGGTACACGTTATAGTGGGGTGAGGTGGTACACGCTATAGTGGGGTGGGGGTGGTACACGATATATGGTGTGGGGTGGGGTGGTATAGTGGCTATAGTGGTACACGCTATAGTGGGGAGTGGGTGGTACACGCTATAGTGGGATGGGGGGTGGTACACGCTATAGTGGGTGGTGGGGGTGGTACACGGTATAGTGGGGTGGGGTGGTACATGGTATAGTGGGGTGGGGTGGTACACGCTATAGTGGGGTGGGGTGGTACACGCTATAGTGGGGTGGGGTGGTACACGCTATAGTGGGGGTGGGGTGGTACACACGATATAGTCGGGGTGGGGTAACACGCTTAGTGGGGGGTGGGGTGGTACACGATATAGTGGGGTGGGGTGGTACACGCTATAGTGGTGGGGTGGGGTGGTACACGATATAGTGTGGGTTGGGTGGTACAAGATATAGTGAGGATAGGGGTGGTGCACGCTATTTTGTGGGTGGGTAGGGGGCAAAAGTCCATAAGAAAAAAAAGGTAAAAGGTTTCAAAAGGACATCAAATTAAAAGCACCCCGTGTTGCCTAATCGTAAATAGGTAGCTTAAACTGGACGACGGCGGTTTCCACTCTGTGTGTTTTTCCTCGCTCACAAAAGAGGATGCGTTGAACATGTATAACCCTGTGTCGAGACGTCTTGCTTTGTGCGCTCGTCAAAAATCTAGATGATATCAGTGACGTGGTCGCGCATGAATACACACAGAATACGGTGACGCCTAGCCGTGACCAGGATGCGGAACAGCGAGTCCGCGTGATCCGTCGAGGTGGGTTTGTTTATTTCACTGAGAAGAGATGTCTAGCGACACGACAACAATATATGAAGCGATTATTTAATTCAGTGAATTTGTTTACGTCCAGTGAGGTGATATTAAAGATAATATTGACCTCTCGTATTTTTGAGATCGGGGAAAAAGAAGAAAAACAACAACACCTGTACGTCGTTGTTTGATATATACATGCCAGTGACGTGTAAGGTAAGATATTTTTTTTGTCGTTGTCTTTTTTTACTTAAAGTGACAGATCCTAGTTTTTAAAAACTTATTGTGTATTTTTCGCTATTAAAAGCGTTTTTATTAATTGAAATCAAACATTACTTAGATTTTATTGTTCAGATTGTCATCTCGGTGTTATCAACACCACAAAATGCTTCTTCTTCTTTTTCCTTCTTTTTCCTTCTTCTTCTTCTTCTTCTTCTTCTTCTTCGTTTCTTAATTTTTTTTTTTTTTTTTTTTTTTTTTTAAACGCACATGCCTCTTAGAAGTAACGGTTATGGAGACAAGGTCCAGTCTATTCTTAAAAGTATTTCCCAATTTCAATTTTACAGACTCTTTATTATTATTATTATTAAGTATTATTATTATTATTATTATTATTATTATTATTATTATTATTATTATTATTATTTGTTTGTTTTGTTGTTGTTTTTGGGGGTTTTTTTTTATTATTATAACTTTATTCAAATGTCTTACAAGTTGTAGACTAACTAACCAAGCTTGGTGTCTATTTTCACGGGTTAAAAACTAGGGTCTGTGATTTTAAATGGTTTTATATACGAATACATTTAAAGGCGTTATGTCATAGTTACAGTGTCATGTTTGGCTATTTTTACATTTATTTCTAATAAATATCTACAAGTTATTCGATCCCACACATATTTGCATAAATAATTCGTGAATGTCGAAATTGTAATGTAAACAGTAGCGTTCGATACAACTAGTTTCCAGTAAAATCATATGAAATCGGAGAATATACCAAATCAGATCATTTGTACAAAGACCGCGAACTTGTCGGCGAACTGGTACTAAGTATAACATTAAGGAATATTCGCCTCAAATAATCGTGCCAAATTTCATCGGTCGAACTTTAAGATTCTCCGATATTTTGTTGTTGTTTTTTCTACGGGTAAAAATATATTATTTGGTTGTAATGTTTTAGGCACAAAACGTCTCTCTGTATAAGATGGACTCCAAAGAATGTTTTGACAAGACAGTTATATGCATCCATGATTCTCTGTTGGATGTTTCGTCTGTTGAATACTGTAGTCAGAACTGATTAGACTCAGATTAATACAGTTTTGCTTTCGATTTCTGTTAGCAGTGAGTCTTATTTTCTGTTATAATTGTATTATTTTCAAACTTACAACTTTCAGGTTTCACAGAAATGGCGTCCAGGACTGGAAAATGGCAAGCTCTCGTGGTCGTGTTACTAGTTGTCTCAGTCTCGCATGGTTCGTGCTTTCTGCTTCGTTTTCTTCTTCTTCTGCTGCTGCTGCTACTCCTCCTCCTCCTCCTCCTTCTTCTTCTTCTTCTTCTTCTTCTTCTTCTTCTGCTGCTGCTGCTGCTGCTCCTCCTCCTCCTCCTCCTCCTCCTCCTTCTTCTTCTTCTTCTTCTTCTTCTTCTTCTTCTTCTTCTTCTTCTCTTCTTCTTCTTCTTCTTCTTCTTCTTCTTCTTCTTCTTCTTCCTGTTCTTCTTCTTCTCCTTCTTCTCTTCCTTTTTTTTTCTCCTTCGTCTTCTTCTCCTTCTTCTTCTTCTTCTTCTCCTCCTCTTCCTCCTCCTCCTCCTCCTCCTTCTTCTTCTTCTTCTTCTTCTTCTTCTTCTTCTTCTTCTTCTTCTTCCTCTCTCTCTCTTCCTTCTTCTTCTTTTCTCCTTCTCCTTCTTTTCTCTTCTCTTCTCCTTCTTCTCCTCCTCCTCCTCCTTCTTCTTCTTTCTTCTTTCTTCTTCTTCTTCTTCCTGCTCTCTTCTTTCTTTTCTTCTTTCTTCTTCTTCTTCTTCTTCTCCTTCTTCTTCTTCTTCTTCTCCTCCTCCTTCTTCGTCTTCTTCTTCTTCTCCTTCTCCTCCTCCTCCTCCTCCTCCTCCTTCTTCTTCTTCTTCTTCGTCTCCTCCTCCTCCTTCTTCTTTTTCTCCTCCTTCTTCTCCTTTTCCTTCTTCTCCTCCTCGTCTTCTTTTTTGACTTCGTCTTCTTGTTTTTTCATATTTACCCTTTCTTTCCCCCTTTCTCTGCGTATTCTTCTCTTTCCCCCTTTCTTCTTCTGTTTTTGTCCTTTGTTTTTACTCCTTCTTCTCTTCCTCCTCTTTCGTCATCTACTTCTTCTGAAAGATGGTTATGGCGATGATGATGATAATGATGATTATTATAATGGAGTTGGTGATGACGACGATGATGATGACGATGACGACGATGATGATGACAATGATGATGATAACAATGATGACGATGGCGATGATGATGACGACGATGATGATGATGATAGTGATGATGATGTCATAAGATGATAATTAAGACGACTAAGGTTTTATCTATTGCGTCTTACCATCTGAATATTTTTCATTTCAGCGATATTATTTTTCGACTGCAGACGACAAAGTATCACGTGCGCTAATTCTGGCACGTGCGGTTCAAATGGACTGTGCACGGGCTGTACCGGGTTCGAGGGTTATGACTGTTTACTTCCAACAGGTAAATCGAACTGACAATAATCTAGTTAACATTAGTTGTTGACTTTTCAATTTTAATTTATGAAATGTTTTGCACTTGACAATATTATATTGAAATATATATATATTTTTTAGAATAGCCCTATTTAGTTTCATGCTCTGCCTACATGATTATAAAAGAACTCTTTTGATTGATCGAAAGAAAGGTCATCAGAGCATTGACTTTGGTTAGATCTCCTACTGGAGACTTCCAGGGTAATGCAGACAGTAAGATCTCATCTAAATCAGATTGATTCCTTTGGTTCTATTCGAACTACACTCTTAGTAATGCAATAATTTCACAGCGCGAAAACAAAAGGACAAACATAAAAATAAACTAGGTCTGGTTGTTGTAAACAAATATATGAATATTTTTTTTTTTTATAGAACATGCATTATTTGCGTATCAATTTCCTGTGTGGGGTGGGTGCGTGCGCGTTTGTGTGCGAATTGAGGAAACATTTATTGGTTTTATGATTCTGTTTGATAAATAAATTATTGTTATAATTTTGCGCTCTGATTTAAAATGTATTGTTGACGTCGTCATAGCTCACGGGCGGGACATAGCCAAGTGGCAAAGCGCTCGCCTGATGCACGGTCGGTCTAGTATCGATCCCCGTCGGTGGACCCATTGGGCTATTTCTTGTTCCAGTCAGTGCACCACGACTGGTATATCAAAGGCTGTGGTGTATGTTATCTTGTCTTTGGGATGGTGTATATAAAAGATACCTTGCTACTGATGGAATAAAACTTCCTGGACGGAGTTGCCGGCGCAGGTCGACACCTGTGCCCATGACAGGCGTGTGCTACAACAGCTAGCTCTGAATGTATACGTTAAAACTTACGACCTGACCTGATGGGAAATGTAGCGGGTTTCCTCTCTAAGACTAAATGTCAGAATTACCAAATGTTTGACATCCAATATCCGATGATTAATTAGTCTATGTGCTCTAGTTTTTGGTAATTCCGACATACAGCCTTAGAGAGGAAACCCGCTACATTTTTCCATCAAGTCAGGTCATAGGTTTTAATGAATATGTGCTCTAGTGGTGTGGCTCTACAAAACATACTTTAACTTGTTTTTCTTCATAGCTCAAATTAACGAAAACGATTGTGGAGGCGGTACAGTGTGTCTTAATTCTGCTACATGCTACGACTTGGGATTTGACAATAACAACGCCGCAGTAAGCTGTTACTGCACAGACGAATATACAGGCGCCGTGTGTGATACGAAACGATGTACGTATTACACAGGCAAAATATTGTGTACTTATTATATTCTAATAAAATACGAGGTGCGTATTTAGTACGATAGAATACAATGCAGGCCAGTAGCAACGACTTTGGGAATGTGTGTGTGTGGGGGGGGGGGGGGGGGGGGGAGCACTGATGAATCGGGTACAAACTCTATATAAGATTTTGGTTACAATGGCAAACATTGATATGTTTTTAAAAAAGGCTCACAATTGGGGGGACACATGACGCCCCCCCCCCCCCCCCCCCCCCCGGTTCCTACGGGCCTGCAATGTAATACAACATTCATATTACAGTCTGGTAAAATACAATGTATATATTACCGTGTGAAAACAAATTCTATATGCGTGTACAATGTACGTATTGCATTATGATCAAATATGATGTGTATACAATGTTCGTATTGCTGTATGATAAAATACGATGTGCGTATACAGTAGAGCAAAATACAATATGCGTACTACAGCATGATAAAATGCGATGTGTGTACAATGTACGTATTGCAGTATAATAAAATACGATGTGCATATACAGTATAGCAAAATACATTGTGCGTATTTGCAGTATGATAAAATACGATGTGTGTTCAAGGTACGTATTGCAGTATGATAAAATACGATGTGTGTGCAATGTGCGTATTGCAGTATGATAAAATACGATGTGTGTACACTGTGCGTATTCTAGTATGATAAAATGCGTTTTGCATATTAGTCTTGCAAAATACAATATACGTATTACAGTATGATAAAATACGATGTGCGTATTACAATATAGCAAAATAAAATGTACGTATTAAATTATGATAAAATGTGATGTGTGTATTACAGTATGATAAAATGCGATATGTATATGGTAGTCTAGGATAATACAATATATGTATTACCCAGGCGCATTTGAGGGTTGGGTCGGGGTGCCCATAATGATGATAATGTATGTATCACAGTTTCATACAGTGTATTACAGTATGATAAAATACAATGTACGTATTAAATTATGATAAAATGCGAAGTGTCTATTACAGTATGATAAAATACGATGTGCGTATACATATTATCCAGGTACATGTGCTTGGGTGGGATTGGGGAGGGGAGGGGGCGATAGTGATGCATATACATGTATGATATAGTGGTGAATGAAGTATAAATGATGTTGATGATAACGACGACGTTGATGTTTGCAACAGCTGCTAAAGTTTAGTCTATTCAAGAGATTGTGATGTGCACTAACACCCAGCTGGACGTATCGATATCTTGATACTGATGATGTTGATGATGATGATGATGATGATGAAGAAGATGGTGATGATTATGATGAACATGATGATCATGATGATGATTATGATGAACATGATGACGTTGATGATGGATATGATGATGATGACGACGGTGATCGTGTTATATGATGACGATGATGATAGTGAAGTGATGATGACGATGGTGATCATGTTATATGATGACGATGATGATGATGATGACGACGACGACGACGACGACGATGATGACGACGACGACGACGATAATGATGTTTGCTGCTTACTCTTTTATAGGCACTATCAAATACACTAACAGCCAGATGGACGTATCTTAGGTGATGTTGATGATGACTATGATGATCTTTACACTATTTTACTCTATTTGTTGTAGTCACTGTGACGTGCACCAACACCCAGATGGACATCTCTATAACTCCCTACTCTACTGCCACCGCTGTGTACGGGGAGGACAAGAAAGGTTCGTGTGACCTGACAGAGTCTTCAGGGGTGTGGACGAGGACGTCCATCTTACACACCTCAGATTCAGCGTGTGGGTCAGCTGTCATTGACACTGGGTCGGTAGGTTCTCTCATTCGCCGCTCTTACGTTATCTCATTCCACACTCTTTCACTATGTGATTAATAAGCAGACCCATGGTAACGGTATGTGAAGTATATGATATACCACTCTTAAGTTTCTTTCTGCTTATATACCTGCTTGCCTGTCTGTCTGTCTCACTCTCTGTCTGTCTGTCTGTCTGTCTCTCTCTCTCTCTCTCTCTCTCTCTCTCTCTCTCTCTCTCTCTCTCTCTCTCTCTCTCTCTCTCTCTCTCTCTCTCTCTCTCTCTCTCTGTTTGTCTGTCTGCCTGGTTGTCTGTCTGTTTGTCTGTCTGCCTGGCTGACTGTCTTCCTGTCTGCCTAATTGTCTTGCTCTCTGTTACCTGTCTGCCTGGTTGTCTGTCTGGTTGTCTGTCTGTCTGCCTGGTTATCTGTCTGTCTGTCTGTCTGCCTGTCATGTTTTCTGTTACCTGTCTGCCTGGCTATCTGTCTGCCTGGTTGCCTTGCTCTCTGTTATCCGTCTGCCTGGTTGTCTGTCTGTCTAGTTGTCTGTCTGTCTGCCTGGTTATCTGTGTGTCTGCCTGTCATGCTCTCTCTGTTACCTGTCTGCCTGGTTGTCTGTCTGCCTGCCTGTCTGTCTGCCTGTCATTCTCTCTCTGTTATCTGTCTGCCTGGTTGTCTGTCTGTCTGCCTGGTTATCTGTCTGCCTCGTTGCCTGTCTGTCTGCCTGTCTTGCTCTCTGTTACTTGTCTGCCTGTCTGTCTATATGTTTGTCTGTCTGCCTGACTGTTTGTCTGATGATTGTTTGTAGAGTCCCAACACATACACCCGCTCGTTCGTGGTTCAGGACCTCAGTGACAAGCTGACTAACGTCGACTACCTCGTCACTGCCGTGTGTCAGGAAGACAACGCTGTGGGAACAGCTACGATAGCGGCCTTTGACGTGTACGTATTGCACCATCTTCGCAAGCCACGCTACCAATTCGTCTAACTACTGCAATAGTTACACTGAATGGTGCCTTGGCCTGCCAAGATGGTATTGCACCAATATATTATATTCTTGAGATTTTTGTTGTTTTTGTTTTTGAAGTTGACTTTAGTTTCGCCATTTTCGTATTCCATTATTTGTTGTTGTTGAGTAACTTGTGTTGTTGCTATTATTGTGTTGTTATTGTTGCTGTTATTGCTTGTTTTTGTTTTTGTTTTTTATTAGAGAGGAAACCTCCTATATTTTCCCATTAGTACAAAGGGATCATTTATATGTACCATCCCACAGACATGATAGCACATACCACAGCCTTTGATATACCAGTCGTAGTGCACTGGCTAGAACGAGAAATGGCCCAATAGGCGTACGAACGGGGGAGGGAGGGGGCGCAGGCTGCCTTTTGCCTGTAATAAACGAAAATGCTCGAATCTGGATAACAATATTTATTCATATTAACATTACTACCAAAGACCTACATAGGGTAGCAAACGAATCACTACACATTTTTACATGGATTACAACTAATTTTGAGGGTAGAATGATGGAAATACATGGTAACAAGGTATCAGGTTAGCACATTTTGCCTGAATATCTCTATCGGTTTTGCCCGAATTTGAGAATTCGCTCCATAATTGGGTGGCCATCTCCCCACCCTCTTTCCCCTGTCTCGTATGCTTATGCCCGTTTCCTCAGTTCAAAAGGTGAATTAACTGAATTACTATGCAACTTGCCACTGACACCCTTGACCGACCCACCCGCCCCGTCGTTGGCGACACCTTCCGACGTTTGTGGCCACAATTTAAACAATTAAATGTATAGAGATGTCTATAGCTATTTCTTTCGTGTTATATTAGGGCGGGGCGTACCCCAGTGGTGCAGCGCTCGCTCGATGCGGGGTCGGTGTAGGATCGATCCCCGTCGGTGGGCCCACTGGGCTATTTCTCGTTCAAGCCAGTGCACCACAACTGGTTTATCAAAGGCCGTGGTATGTACTACCCTGTCTGTGGGGTGGTGCATATAAAAGATCCGTTCCTGCCAATCGAAAAAGAGTAGCCCATGAAATGGCGACAGCGGGTTTTCTCTCTCAATATCTGTGTGGTCCTTAACCATATGTCTGACGCCATATAACCGTAAATAAACATGTGTTGAGTGCGTCGTTAAATAAAACATTTCTTTTTTTCTTTCATTATATTAGTATAGAGATGATTCAAATGATTTTATGCTTCAAATGATTTTATGCTTCAAATGATGTTATGCTTCAAATGATGTTATGATTCAAATGATGTTATACTTCAAATGATGTTATGCTTCAAATGGTAAATAATATGTATTATGATACGATACAACGTACATGCAGGCACGGCGGAGCAGGAGGGGGGTTGGGGGCTCTAGCCCCCCCCCCCCCCCCCCCCCCAATAATTCTGAATCAAAACTAGATTAATTTTACTTCTAGAATGCAGGAAATTGCATTTCAGGACATTAGTTTTCAAAAGTTTACGAAGAAGCATATCCCGACCCTCCTAGAAACTTTGCTTTGCGCCCTCGGTCTCAGTCACGCCCCGCCCCCAATGTCTACTTGCTTCCGCACGATCTCTTAGATTCCACTAGTTCTGAAAGATGTGATAAAACCAAGGATTTGATACTATTAAAAAAGCTTTAGTACACAGAAATTATCCATGTATTTCATGTTTGAGATATAGAGAATAATACACGAGTGACCGTTAGACACCATTTATCTCACAACGAGTTATTCTAAAATGTATCTAACGAGCGAAAGCGAGTTTAATACGTTTTTAAACAACGAGTTGTCAGATAAATGGTATCTAACGGACACGAATGTTTTATTCTATTTCTTATATATCCTCAAAAATCAGGGTTTAAGCAAATTTAACGTCTTTTTCGACTAAAAGTTATTTACAGCTGTTGTACTTGTAGCTAACTTACGCGTCACAGACCCATGAATGTTAGGTTAACTAAACGGCACAATGTAAGCGATTTCCATCGTGTAGTTTTTCATTGGATGTATGGCAGTGGTGGCCTGGAGCAGCCAGTCGTATGTCTTGAGATTAACACACGAACATGTGTAAACAACCATGTGTTATAAAAAATAACGCATGGAGTTCTCTTCAACGGGTGTGTAAGAAACAAAAATAATAATAATTTAAAAAAACAAATGTCATTTATTATTTTTGTTTATTTTGTTACATGCTGGTGCTGTAAATAATTTATTATAATACGTATCGTAATTATCGATATACATGAAACTCATATCGCGATAGGGGTGGGACGTAGTCCAGTGGTAAAGCGCTCGCTCTATGCACGGTCGGTCTGGGATCGATCCCCGTCGGTGGACCCATTGGGCTATTTCTCGTTCCAGCCAGTGCACCACGACTGGTATATCAAAGACCGTGGTATGTACTATCCTGTCTGTGGGATGGTGTATATAAAAGATCCCTTGCTGCTAATCGAAAAAGAGTAGCCCATGAAGTGGCGACAGCGGGTTTCCTCTCTTCAATATCTGTGTGGTTCTTAACCATATATCTGACGCCATATAACCGTAAATACAATGTGTTGAGTACGTCGTTAAATAAAACATTTCTTTCTTTCTTTCCATATCGCGATATATCGCGATAAAGACAATCTCATAACACTCATCTCTATTCGTTACACAGGTCGACATATCTGGGTGAATTTGTGTCTCAGACGGAATTCGGTGGCGTCACAGTTACCAGCGTTTCACCGTCCACGACGACTCTTGGCGAAGAAGTGACCTTCACCTTTACTGGAACCTCACGTAAGAGTTAAAGTTTGCTTTGTTTAACGACATCACGTAGAAAGGTGCCAAAAAGTGGGGGGGAGGGCACATACACACACACACACACACACACACACACACACACACACACATATCTGTACTGTACTGTATGTATGTATGTATATATGTATATATGTGTATATATATATATATATATATACATGTAAAAATCGCTGCTGCTAAAAGGTGGAGGGGGGGGCACATGCCCCCACCCCATTTGTCGTTCCAGCCAGTGCACCACGACTGGTATATCAAATGCCGTGATATGTGCTATCCTCATATGTGCTATGATGGTGCATATAAAAGATCCCTTGCATCTAATGGAAAAATGTAGCGGGTTTCTTCTCTAAGACAATATTTCAAAATTACCAAATGTTTGACATCCAATAGCCGATGATTAATAAATCAGTGTGCTCTAGTGGTGTCGTTAAACAAACCAAACCTCGAGCTGGATCCTGCCCCTTCGGGTGACACTTCATGAATACAAATGTTTTAAAACTGCTTCTTTTACCACCAGTGCTCCACAACTGGTATATCAAAGACCGTGGTACGTGCTATGCTGCCTGTGTGATACGTGTGATATATATATTTATTGGACGAGTTTATATTGCACAAGAATATAAATCACGAAAAAAGGGAATTCCCCATTTAAAAGTTCAAGTCCAGTTCGCACATATACAGTGCGATACAAGATAAATTTATCACACGCCTTGAAAATGACTTTAACATTATACGTGTAATAAGATTGAACAGGTATGTAATAAAGTAGTGTATATAAAAGATCCCTTGCTGACAATCGAAAATAATAGCCCATGGTTGTCTCTCTCATGATCTATGTGGACCGCAACCATCCAACCAACCAAAACTCTGTTTACGTGCCTATATCCACTGAAGGTTCAGGCTAGTCTTTGCTGATCACCACCTCCGACAAATATCGGTTGTATCGATCGGAACAACCCGTAACCATATGTCCGACGTCATATCAATAGTAAATAAAAATGTGTCGAGTACATCGTTGAATAATTTTTGCCCTTCCTTCCTTTACCAGTCGCAAGGCGCTGAGAATTACTACTACTACTACTACTACTACTACTACTAGTACTAGTACTACTACTACTAGTACTAGTACTAGTACTAGTACTAGTACTACTACTACTACTACTACTACTACTACTACTACTACTACTACTACTACTAGTACTACTACTACTACTAGTACTACTACTACTAGTAGTACTACTACTACTACTACTACTAGTAGTAGTACTACTACTACTACTAGTAGTACTATTACTACTACTACTACTACTACTACTACTACTACTACTACTACTACTAGTAGTAGTAGTAGTAGTAGTAGTAGTAGTAGTGAGCTCCCTGGTCTAATGAATAAGCTGCTGGACAATCAAGCTGACGACAGTGGTTCAAATCCCGTCAAAGCAGGCTGACACTTTCATTTATCTTTCACATCTATGACCCTTTGCCTACTATACTCATTATCTTAACGTATCAGCCATTAAAGGCTTTTGTGGGAGATATCGCTGGCACTACAATTTACGATATCTCCTGCGATAATCTCCTAGGAGATATCGCTTCTTACAATCTTGATTGGTCAAATTTTAATCACTGCATTCTAATTAAAATGAAAAGTATGATAATGGATGATAAAAAGAAAACCCTCCTCAGATTTTATACTTTTATCAACTCGTGCTGAAAAAATTATGATATCACAAGATACTCGGAGAATATCCTCTATATATAAACAAAAACGTTCAAATTTCTCTCACAATTTCAATCTGTTTCGACCCTTTCTGTCAGTTTCATCCAAGTCTATCTTCTGAGCTGTCCACACCATCGCCTACCTGCCTCAACTTCCTCCACGGGTGCAGTCTCTGTGTACTTCCCTGCACCCACCTGGCATCCTCGTGCTCTGCCGCTTATATTGGTCTGACCCGCGGCACTAACTAACGACAGCCGGTAATAGGGGTGTATATTAGGTGGTTACAAGTGCCTCTTATCAATGCCAGAAGTAACTATTGAACACTCTCTGAAGTGATCCGACTAAGCCACAACTAAAAGCAGATTGGGAATAATAGGTGTGTGAAACGGATAGCCACAAGAGACAAGCACCTGTCGCTGTTGGAGAGACAAGGACTGGTATGTGGAGGTTGACAACGAAAGAAGTTGAAAGATAGGAGGAGTACTACTGCTACTTCTACTACTACTAATACTACTACTACTACTACTACTACTACTACTACTACTACTACTTTTTTTCTCGACAGATTTGGAGGAAATACGACTTGATCTTGTTGATGCAAGTGACAACCAGTCAGGAGGATTAACTGATACGCTTATTACATCAGGGTAAATAATAATTATATTTACATCAGGGTAAATAATAATATTTACATCAGGGTAAATCATAATAATATTTACACCAGGATAAATAATAATAATAATATTTACATCAGGGTCAATAATAATAAATTTTACATCAGGGTAAATAATAATACATTTTGCATCAGAGTAAATAATAATTATATTTATATCAGGGTAAATAATAATACATTTTACATCAGGGTAAATAATAATAATATTTACATCAGGGTAAAGAATAATGATATTTGCATCAGAATGATATTTACATTTTGGAAAATAATATATATAATGATATATACATTGGGGTAAATAATAATGATATTTACATTGGGGTAAATAATAATTATATTTACATCAGGGTAAATAATAATATTTACATCGGGGTGAATAATAATGATATTTACATTGGTGTAAATAATAATAATATTTATAGTGGGATAAATAATAATAATATTTATGTCAGGGTAAATAATAATATTTACATCAGGATAAATAACAACATTATTTACATTAGAAAAAATGATAACAACATTAACATCAGGGTGAATAACAACAATATTTACATCAAGGTAAATAAAATTTACATCAGTGTAAATAAAACAGTTGAAATCAGGCTGAATAACAATATTTACCAGTAAAAGGAAATAATCTAGGTACCGTACATTAATTGGGGAGGGGGGGGGGGTCATTTTTCAGTTAGACCAAAATCCTGAATTCTGTTTACGTACCCATTTACCCTTATGGTTTCGGGCATATCCCTCACAGGTCACAGCTCTGTCAAGGTCAGTGGTGTGGCCTGGGACGGATTAATTAGACCAAAAGGCAATTCTAAACTGAAAGGGCTTTTTTTTTTTCTTTTTTTTTTCTTTTTTTTTTTTTTCTTTTTTGCATGCTTCTGGGGGTGCAACTAACCAGAATTCACCCACTGGTTACAGTTCTGCCCCGCCTAGAAATATGCATCCGCACTTGCAGCACGGGTAAATTTGTGTGACATAACATATATATATATATGCATATATATGCATGTATATATTTTAAAGGTTGACCATAATATATCTATTTGTCAGATGTCGAGTCAGTGGGAAGGAAGCATTAGTTGTCACCAATCCTGCTCACCCTGGGGCCGACAAAACGATCGTCGAGGTCAAACTGCGTCTGTTCCTTTTTAACTCCGGCTCTTCTCTGAAACTCACCTTCACGTTCAAGACGTGTCTCACTGGAAACACGGTGGATTGTGCTGCTGTGGTAGGAACGTTTTCTTCTTCACCCTTTTTTCTTCTTCTCCTTCTTCTTCTCCTTCTTTTTCTTGTATTTCTCTTTATTTTTCTTCTTTTTGTCTTCCTCCTCCTGTTCCATCTTTATCATCTTTATTTGTATCACCTTCTTCACTTTCATCTTGTTGTTCTGTTTCGTCTTTATCATCTTTATTTGTATCACCTTCTTCACTTTCATCTTGTTGTTCTGTTTCGTCTTTATCATCTTTATTTGTATCACCTTCTTCACTTTCATCTTGTTGTTCTGCTTCGTCTTCTTTCTCTTCTTCTTTCTTCTTCTTCTCTTTAATTTTCTCCTCCTTCTCCTTATTTTTTCTATTCTTCTTCTCTTCCATCTCCTTCTTCTCCTCAATAAGATATAGCACTGAATCTCTTGAAATGTTTGTTACTGGGTTTGTTTTTGGGGTTTTTGTTGTTTAACACACCACTGGAGCACATTGATTAATTAATCATCGGCTATTGGATGTCAAACATTTGGTAATTCTGACTCGTAGTCATGAAAGGAAACCAGCTAAATCTTTCCTAATGCAGTAAGGGATCTTTTATATGCACTTTCCCATAGACAGAAAAGCACATACCACGGGTATTGTCCAGTTGTGGTGCACTGGTTGTAACGAGAGAAAAAAAAAAATCAGCTGAATGGATCCATTGAGGTGGTTCGATCCTGCAACGCAAGTACTTCAAGTAAGCACTCAACCGACTGAGCTAAATCCCGCCCCCTGAATCGCTTGAAGAACCAATCATTTTTATTTGTTGTCCTGTGTACCGTATTATCTGTGTCAAAAGACGTCTGCTGCTATCCAGCAAAAATACCGTGTGTTCCAGTGGTGTGTTTCTTCTCTTACTCTCTGGGGCGGGACGTAGCCTAGTGGTAAAGCGTTCGCTTGATGCACGGTGGGCCCATTGCACTATTTCTCGCTCCAGCCAGTGCACCACGACTGGTATATCAAGGGTCATGGTATGTGTTTTCCTGTCTGTCGGATGGTGCATATAAAAGATCCCTTGCTGTTAATCGAAAAGAGTAGCCCATGAAGTGGCGGCAGCGGGTTTCCTCTGTCAATATCTCTGGGGCGGGACGTAGCTCAGTGGTACAACGCTCGCTTGATGCCCGGTCGGTCTGGGATCGATCCCCGTCGGTGGGCCCATCGGGCTATTTCTCGTTCCAGCCAGTGCACCACGACTGGTATAACATCAAAGGCCGTGGTATGTGTTATCCTGTCTGTGGGATGGTGCATATAAAATATCCCTAGCTGCTAATCAAAAAGAGTAACCCATGAAGTGGCGACAGCAGGTTTCTTCTCTCAATAGTTATGTGGGGGTGAGTGAGTGAAAGCTTTTACACGTGCGTATATACCACGAAGGTTTCACGCACGTTTGTTACGGGCTTAATCTCTGACTTTCGCCAGTGACTAAGTCCGGGCCAGGACGGGGGGAGGGGTAAGTTTGAGGTGGGCAGAATTTGGAATAAAAAATTTAGTGGTCGGTCAAAGACCTAAGTCCTAAAATCCTAACGACATTCTACACTTCTACACATGTCTGGACTAAGAATTTAAATCCAAAGATTTTTTGACTGCTCGGCCTAAAAGGTTTTAAGGTGATTTGAGCAATTGATTGGGCACCAAAGTAAAGTGCGTTGGACTATTTATAAAAAAAAATAAACATAAGAATTTTGAGCCGCGGCCGAAAATTTTTAAAGTCCAACTAAGCCCAAAAAAGGAGGACTCATGGCGAAGTGATAGCCTGTTCAGGCCTGAAGTTGGGGAGTCCTTCAGTCAACATGGCGATGTTTCTATTGATGGCTCCTGGATAGATGTCCCGCAGAACCATCTTCAAGATGCGGTGGATGGTTGCGTTGGGCATCGATGGCATCAGGAGTCCCTGCCTGTACAGTCCGTCCTGCTGTGCCGTCACGTAGAGTGAAGGGCTCCTTGTAGAGTGAAGGGCTCCTTGTAGCTGGTACTTCCCTTGTCCAGTTGGAAGTTGGCGCCAATGATCTTCTCTCCAAGGTCCCTTGATTAGAGCGCTATCGGTAAAGTCGCCGTAGACTGCTCCTCGGTATTTAGCTGGCAGCTTGTCGCAGACGAGAGTCCAATCGGGTTGGTCGGATGTCTTTGGTATGATGGCCGCAGACACCTTCCTCCTCTTGGACTCCCCCTGGACCGCCGCTGGAACCGCAACAACTTCCGGAGGCGCTGATGAGCTGGCTGGGGGGTCACTAATGACCACATGTCCCGTCTCCATCTGCGTTGGTACGTCTACAGGAGGGACCGCCACTGTCAGTGGAGCTGACAGCTTTAGCCCCCCCCCCCCCCCTCCCGGGCCGCTCCTGGCGAGTGCTTCGGTCGAGTAGCTATGTGGTCCTTAACCATATGTCCGACGCCATATAACCGTAAATAAAATGTGTTAGTGCGTCGTTAAATAAAACATTTCCTTCCTTCTAAGACTATATGTCGAAATTACCAAATGTTTGACATCCAATAGCCGATGATTAATGAATCAACGTCCTCAAGAATAGAATAGAATAGAATAGATATTTAACGACACCCCAGCACGAAAAATACATCGGCTATTGGGTGTCAAACTATGGTAAATGTCAATCATTTTGTGATGAATAACAGCAATGTCCTCAAGTGATGTAATTAAACAAAACAAACTTTTAACTTTAACTCCTCCTTCTACATGGGCGGATCCAGGAAATATTTTTAGGGGGGGACCAAAAAAGAAGGGCACATTGACTCGTCAAAAGGGCACCTTACTACAAGTTTTGATATTTACAATTAATATGAATTCCTACAGTTCTACGTCATAATATACTAGCAATAATGAAGTAAATTGGCGTCACTCGCGTTAGAACCTCAATGGGGCCCCATTGAGACTCAATAACACAGACACATATCTGCAAGCTTGCGCATGTACACGAAAATCTTGATTTCATTTATCTACAATATAATTATTGTTTACTTAAAAAAAAAAAAATTCTACAAACAAAAAGGGCACTTGGACATTTTGAGGGCACTTGAACAATTTTTGGGGGGGACGCGTCCCCCTGGTCCCCCCCTTGGATCCGCCCATGTTCTATGTGTGTTTTTGTGCTGGGGTGTCATTAAACATCCATCCATCCATCCATCCATCCATCCATCCATTCATTTATCCATTCATTTATCCATTCATTCATCCATCCATCCATCCATCCATTCATTCATTTTTCATTCTCCATTCATTCGCAGACTTGCTCCAGCAGACGAAAGCGAGATGTCTACATGACAAAGACCGTCAACAACACCAGTGCAGTCGACGTGGTCTTCTTTCCCAAAGACGATTTATTCAAACACAAAGGTAAAACTGGGGCTGAACTAAACATCATTACGGGGAAGGGTAGTAGAGTTATTTTCTTGTTATACACCCGTTGATGAGAACATCATTTTTTAATTTTTATAACTCGTACTGCTAACACATTTGGACAGCTATATAATGCTCTCTTTCGGCCAGAGATAACTCTATATGGAAAACTGGAAAATTCTGCCTACCCAATTTCAAGAATGTTTCGGTTAAAGGGAAATACCTAGTTTTTAAACATTACAGCATATTTTTCACTATTAGAGTCGATTATGATCACTAAAATCAAACATTACTTATATTTTATTCTTTAGATTATCAATTTCCGTAGAACCGAACTGTTCCTGGTCATCCTGGTGTTTGCAGTACCAAACATTGCATTGTTCATATTTTGTAAAAACGCAATTGCGTCTGAGAAGTAGCGATTTATTTATTCGAGTTCTAGTCTATTTTTAAGGATATTACCTGTTTTAACGTCACAGACTTTTCTTTTACTCTATTGCAACTTTATCTAAATACGTTACAGGTTTGTAAATTAACTAAAGTTAGTGTCCATTTTTTTTTTACGGGTTAAAACTAGGATCTGCGCCTTTAATTATGTTACAGATGTTGTGAGCTTTCGTTGCGTAGTGTGTGTTAAATATGTGAACATTTTGTTATCGGCGAACTCGAAAATGATCACTGTAAAGGACGTTAACGTCAAACATATAGGATTATTGTTGCAATACAATCTGATTAAAATTAGCTCTACTGGTATACGCCAGTAGATCTAACACCAATGCGTGGACGTCCATGTGACATTTCATCTATAAATAACAATTTAAATATCGACCAATTACACTTCGCCTTTTATAGCGTGATTCGGAAGCATATAAATTCTAAAAATATCGGGCGTTACTATTTATGTAATAGGCGAACTTGTTGGTCTATTTCAACATTGAAAAAACAGGGGGGAAAGTGCAGTAATAAACTCTGGATTGTATACTGGTGTAAACAGATTTTATGGCTATAAACGAAACGAATTTTATATAAAATTTAAAATTGAAATTAGTTTCTGGCATACTTCGTAATTCACCCGAATCATTTCGTATACCTTCGGCATAATCCCGAATGTTTTCAAAAAAAAATTCAAATCACTGGCATGATTTTGCAAGTAAGGTTTTGATTGGTCGAATGAAAGGTCAACTAGACATGAGCTCCAACGGGCTGCTGTTAGATCCACATGTAATAGTGGAGCTAATTTTAATTAGATTGGTTGTAATAGAGTGGGAATCTTTGATTACCGCATGGTAGGCAGAATTTTCTCCGGTTTCGATTTTCCAGTTGTTTGAAGACAGAAAGAGAAGGAAAGAAAGAAAGAAAGAAATGTTTTATTTAACGACGCACTCAACATTTTTTATTTATGGTTATATGGTGTCAGACATATGATTAAGTACCATACAGATATTGAGAGAGGAAACCTGCTGTCGCCACTTCATGGGCTACTCTTTTCGACTAGCAGCAAGGGATCTTTTATATGCACCATCCCACAGACAGGGTAGTACACACCACGGACTTTGATATACCAGTCGTGGTGCACTGGCTGGAACGAGAAATAGCGCAATGGGCCACCGACGGGGATCGATCTCACACCGACAGCGCATCTAGCGAGCGCTGTACCATTGGGTTACGTCTCGCCCCAGAAAGAGAAGGTTAAAAAATAGTATCAGTCACCAGAGGTGATCGAATGATCGATCCAAATGTCCGTCTTGCTCTCTTACGGTCATACCGGCCTCGGTGGCGTCGTGGTTAGGCCATCGGTCTACAGGCTGGTAGGTACTGGGTTCGGATCCCAGTCGAGGCATGGGATTTTTAATCCAGATACCGACTCCAAACCGTGAGTGAGTGCTCCGTAAGGCTCAATGGGTAGGTGTAAACCACTTGCACCGACCAGTGATCCATAACTGGTTCAACAAAGGCCATGGTTTGTGCTATCCTGCCTGTGGAAAGCGCAAATAAAAGATCCCTTGCTGCTAATCGGAAAGAGTAGCCCATGTAGTGGCGACAGCGGGTTTACTCTCAAAATCTTAACCATATGTCTGACGCCATATAACCGTAAATAAAATGTGTTGAGTGCGTCGTTAAATAAAACATTTCTTTCTTTCTTTCTTACGGTCATCTAAAGTTTGTTTTGTTTAACGACACTACTAGAGCACATTTATTAATTAATTAATCATCGGCTATTGGGTGTCAAACATTTGGTCATTGTGACAAGTAGTTATTAGAGGAAACCCTCTGTAAATAAATGTTCAGTAATTTATTTTCTGTTTTAATGGACTTCAGATGAAAGTCGACATCAGTGCGCAGACGCAGATTGTAACGGAATAATACTTCCAACGGTGCTGGCAGGTGCTGCGCTGTTCGTCGGTGTGTTGGCGCTCGGTCTGATGTTAATATTTATCAAGAGAAGACGAGACAAACAGCAGACAGAAAAGAAGACAAGCGTCAGTACAAACAAGGGACCAGTCTGTGTGACGCGGTACTGACTTCAGTACAAACAAGGGACCAGTTTGTGTGACGCGGTACTGACTTCAGTACAAACAAGGGACCAGTTTGTGTGACGCGGTACTGACTTCAGTACAAACAAGGGACCAGGGCCTGGCAAACCAAGGATATATTCGTATTAGTCTCGGTCACTCAGATTCTTTGTAAAAAAAAAAAAAAAAAAAAAAAAAAAAACCCAACAAACAACAAAATAACAAAACAAAAAACAAAACAAAACAAACAAACAACAAAATAACAAAACAAATAAGCGAACACAAAATAATAATAAAGCTGATATCAGATTGGCCGAACCTAGGCAGGTCCAGAGGATTAAGCCTCCGGTCTCCCGCTAAACTGGTTTTTGTGCATCACGTTAAATGGATGTGATATGACTGGATGGAAACCAGTCAAATTGTTCACAAGCGTTCTTCATACTGTATATGTACCAATAATACTGAGGCGCGTTCAGGAGTGCTGGTGCCTGCCGTCGTTCACTACACCAGTCTTTGCACATAACATTAAGGAGTTACCGAGCGCTCTCTTCGCTCTCATTGGCTGTAACACCGACTGGATGGTTATAGTAAAACGATCGTTTATTCCGTTTGAAGCGTAGCACTGTCTCGCTGATAGACATCTCCCACACACTCACTCATTCTCTCTCTCTCTCTCTCTCTCTCTCTCTCTCTCTCTCTCTCTCTCTCTCTCTCTCTCTCTCTCTCTCTCTCTCTCTCTTTCTCCCTCTGGCTCTCTGCCTCTGTATCTGTCTCTGTCCTCTTAGAGTTTCATTTCAAACTGATCGAGACATACGAATATATATTTTTGTACTCACTACTCTCATAGTCCCAGACTTATTAATATTATAATATATGTATCTGTTCTGTCGTGTATTATAGACTGTCGTGGTGGTTTTAACTCCATCAGTATCCAGGGCCACATCTAGCCTTCATTACTGGGGGCGGGGTGGGATGCGGACGGGGTTACAACACATTACTGAGGGTGCGGTTAAAAACACATTACTTTGGGTGGGGTTAAAACACATTATTGGGGGTGGGTTAAAACATTAATGGATGAGTGGGGTTAAAAACACATTACTGGGGGTGGGGTTAAAAACACATTACTGGGAACGGTGCTAAAATCACTTTACTGGGGATGGGGTTAAAAACATTACTGGGGGTGGGTTAAAACATTACTGGAGCGGTGGGGTTAAAAACACATTACTGGGGTGGGTTAAAACATTACTGGGATGGGATTAAAAACACATTACTGGGGGTGGGGTTAAAAAGACATTACTGGGGGTGGGTTAAAACGTTACTGGAAGGGTGGAGTTAAAACATTCGGCGGAAAGTAATAGAGAGTCTTCTTCAGGTAGACAGAAATAAAAATAAATACAAAGGTGTTTTTTTTTTCTTGGGGCGGGGATGTGATTCCCCAAATTACGGTTAGGATATCTGTAAACAGGCGCGTATCCAAGGGGTGCTGGGGTGCACACTTGTTCCAAACAAAACGCCTGGAAATTGAGTGTTTCTGACTTTACCGTAAGAGGTATGAGCATTGTTCGTAACGTTTTAACGGATCAATATTCGTCTAACAAATTTATTTAGTAGTTTAGGAAAACGTAATATCTTGGTCATTTTAATGGGGGTTTTGGGGGAAAACTGTAATGTAATATATGCTAAACGATAAAAGAAATGTATATCCTGGTTATAGGTATCTTGTACTTAAAATAGCTTTACTTGATTACAATCGTAGGAACATTGAAATTGTAATGAACTGCACCTCGGCGTAAACGTGGCTTTCTGAAAAACATTTGGATAAAAATAGAAGTACACAGAAAACATCTACGTCATATATCCATGATTACAGTAACTAGTTCTTCGCCTTCAATGAATATAGGTTTTATTATTTTACTTCATGTATTAGTAAATGAAATTGTTCCTAACGATCGATTATAATCGATAATTGATCAGTTTGGCAGGGGCGTAGGCTGGGGGGTGGGGGGGTTCGGACGAACACACACACACACACACACACACACACACAGATATACACACACACACACACATACACACACACACACACACCCGCTGAAGCAAATGGTCCGCTTTCAGAACCAAAACATACAGGTTTATACATATGGAGTTTCTGGTGGTGCAAAAACAAAATTGAAAAGGTCCACTTGGTTCATATTCCAACCCCCCCCCCCCCCCCCCCACACACACACACACACACACTCCGGTCCAGCTCACGTTATGCCCTTGTTTGGCTCTACCGATATGATCGATTATAAAGATCCATAATCGATTGTGTGGGAAAATGTTAACTGTCACAGTTCCTCCAGTTTAATGATACAACTGATAAAAATATGCTGGGATTTGGGTTTATTTTAATGTGTACCCAAAGAAAAAAACAATTTAAATAGATATTCAAGGTAAAATTAGCCATTTGTATCAGATGAACATGGCAACATGGGCATTGTCCTTACAACCAGTGCCGGATTTATAAGGGGGCAATTGCCCCGGGCTCCCCTGCCAGACACCCCCCTCCCCCATTATAAAAATAAAACTGTCGCAAACTTTAGGTGGGGGCGTGCACCTGCCCACCCCCCTTTAGATCCGCCACTGGAATCTATTTATTACACAACCCATCTACATTGTGTTCATAAGTTATTGTTCTTTTTTACTTTGCTGAGATTGGTGAATAAATGTACTGAAATCCACAAACTTGTCATTAATGAATAAATGTACTGAAATTTACAAACTTGTCAATGAATTTAAATGTACTGAAATCCACAAACTTGTCATCAATGAATAAATGTACTGAAATTTACAAACTTGTCAATGATGAATAAATGTACTGAAATCCACAAACTTGTCATTAATGAATAAATGTACTGAAATTTACAAACTTGTCATCAATGAATAAATGTACTGAAATTTACAAACTTGTCAATGATGAATAAATGTACTGAAATTCACAAACTTGTCATTAATGAATAAATGTACTGAAATTTATAAACTTGTCAATGATGAATTTAAATGTACTGAAATCCACAAACTTGTCATTAATGAATAAATGTATTGAAATTTATAAACCTTTCAATGAAATTAAATTTGGTAATTTTGATGTCTGGGTTAGAGAGAAAACCCGCTATTATTTTCCATTAGTAGCAAGGGATCTTTTATATGTACCATCCCACAGACAGGATAGCACATATCACGGCTTTAATATACCAGTCGTGGTGCATTGGCTGGAGCGAGAAATAGCCCAATGGGCCACCAACAGGTATCGATCTCAAACTAACAGCGCATCAAGCAAATGTACTGAAATTCACAAACATGCTATTTTAGTGAAACGAAATCAAAGCAAGGTAGCACCTCCTGTCTTTCAGCGTCTTTTGTTGTCCACCTCTACACCCCAGTCCTTGTTCTTCTACAGTCACTACGGTTGGAGTATGGGGTGTCGAGTTTCTTCTTGTAGCCAGTAATATGTAAGGAAGGAAGGAAATCTTTTATTTAACGACGCACTCAACACATTTTATTTACGGTTATATGGCGTCGGACATATCGTTAAGGACCACACAGATATTGAGAGAAGAAACCTGCTGTCGCCACTCCATGGGCTACTGTTTCCGATTAGCAGCAAGGGATCTTTTATATGTACCATCACACAGACAAGATAGTACATACCACGGCTTTGGTTACATCAGTTGTGGAACACTGGCTGGAAAGTGAAATATAACCCAATGGGTCCACCGACGGGGATCGATCCTAGATCGATCGCATATCAGGCGAGCGCTGTACCACTGAGCTACGTCAGTTTTAAAACTAAGAAATTGTGTTTGCATGTTTGAGCAATAACCTTGTAAACTAAAAACGTGCTTGTGCTTAAAACGCACACCCCTGCTGGGTGGGGGGATTTAAAAACGCACAATATGACGTAATCTAGAAGCCATAATGCCCAAATCTGCAAATTGTTTTATTTATCATCGTAATTCTGACATCTAGTCTTC
>NC_054709.1:11408403-11605903 GCF_016097555.1 Gigantopelta aegis | reverse complement strand
GAAAGCTTACCGTGTTTGTTGTTGGACAGCCCCAACGACACATTCTCATAAAACCTTTAACAAAATAACACGAATTCACTGAAAATTACTGTTCGTCAATTTTCACTTTGTTTTTTTAAATCATACATAACACAATCACAGCTGCCATAACTCTAAGTTGCCTAACCCGTACAAATTGCCATATCGATCCAACATGGACGCCGGATCCGATCGAGCGTTGCCTAGGACGCTGTGTTTGTGTGTACATCGATATCTAACAGGTTGGTGCTTTATGTAGGAAATGCCATTGAGATTACATGTAGCCTTGTTGGTGTCGACAGGCTTCCACCGTTGTTTATCACTTTAAAGGGCAAGGCAGGCCCATTTCACGCGTTCGACCAAGCGAATCGCATTAACTCGTAAAATGACTTCCAGAATTGATTAAAAGGGTTTAGGAGAAGCGGTACCTTTGAAATTAGTTACATTTAAATATATATTAGAGAGAGAGAGAGAGAGAGAGAGAGAGAGAGAGAGAGAGAGAGAGAGAGAGAGAGAGAGAGAGAGAGAGAGAGAGAGAGAGGAGAGGGAGAGAGAGAGAATTCAATTCATATTTTCATACAGGATGGTTTGATTTCTTTTAGCTTAGTTTTAAAATTTCCCTGATGAAGCCTGAACAGGCGAAAATTTGAATTAAAGACGGATGTATGACTTTTAAAGGAGACTTCTGACTTTTTTTTTTATATAAAATATATTATCTCAAGCCCCCTTGCTACTTTAGAGGAGAGGTGCCAGCAACACAGAAGGATTTTCTATTCGTATATATATATATATATATATATATATATATATATATATATATATATATATATATATATATTAAATAATAGTCATAAAAGAAAAAAAGAAAGAAAATAAAAGAAAGAAAATATCTCATTAACCCATAAAGAGAAAGTTCCAGATTGCATATAATGGGGTGCAGAAGAAGGCGCTTGTGCAAGGGGGAGGTTTCGGGGCTGACCCCTTCTTCCCGCTCAAGAAAATTTAAATTTAGTTTCACTATATTTCTTAGCCCCCCCCCCCCCCTCCCCTAAACATCGGTCGCCAGTCTGTCTGTCTGTCTCTCTCTCTCTCTCTCTCTCTCTCTCTCTCTCTCTCTCTCTCTCTCTCTCTCTCTCTCTCTCTCTCTCTCTCTCTCTCTCTCACTCTCTTTCTACTAAAAGCGATGCTTTTCAAATGAGTTAAATTAAAATAAATAATACATATATTTAATAAAATAATAAAACTTAACAGTCCGTTCTTTAGGAGTCATTTACAGTTATTAACATGTTCACACTTTTAAAACAGGTCTTTAGCTAGGAGTTTTTGTGGTGAGGGGAGGGGGTGCAAATACCTAAAAACTCCTCAAATGGCTAAGAAGAGGATTTTCTTCAACTTTCTTTATTTTTACTGGATTATGTTTTGGATTTTATTTTATTTTTTTGAGGGGGGGGGGGGGGCAATTATTTTTAGAGAAAAAACATACTATAACCCCATTTCGTTCTGGTAATGAAAATCTAAATATATTTAGTTAAACAGTTTATTATATTATCAAGTCATTTATGTTGAGTCAGGATGATCAAAGCGAAGCGCCTTGTAAGTTACTGTGTTTGTTTACACTGTGCACACAGGAGTTGGTTGGAGCTGACGTCACTTCATGACAGGTGCCACCGGTGGAGCAGGATATGCTTAACTTTCGTGAACACCTGGTATCATGACTGTTTTGACAGTGATTCATGAGTGCATGTCATCTTAACTATATGTATTCCAATGAGCTCTGTCCTATGCTAGTTTTGATTTCGTAAACTAGTCTGGGAATGGCAATACTCTTTTAGCGGCACAAGAAAGATGTATTTCTAGCAATGGATCTCCTCGGGAGTGGCTGTCCTCCTACAGGAGATATAAATATCGATTAATTAAATCAACCACTATTTTGCCAGTATTTCACTCGGCATTGTGCAGAGATACGGTTTTGTTGTTCAGATTTGATCATTCATGTTTGCAAATATACAACATGTACATGCAAATGAGTACAGGTAGAAATAATTTTGAAGTTGAATGTGTGGGGTGGAAGCTTATATATAATGGTATAAACATGAATGATATTCACAAAGATTTCGGTATACTTCAGTGGATATCAGCTATATAATATATAGAGGATATTTCATTGCTTTTTTTTTGTCAAATATGATTTATATCTCATCGATTGAAGTTTGCAATCATATCTCACGAGACGTAAAAAAACATGAAATTTTCTATTTATTATATAACTTTTGGCAATTTACTTTTATTTTTAAATTGCTAGCAGCAAAATAGTTCCGGCTTTCTTACAGTGAAGATAACACTTTCTACAGTGATGATAACACATTTTAGAGTGAAATGGTGAAATTTTCATTCTAAAATGTGTTATCGTCACTGAGTGACTGATAACACTTTTATTTCACTGATATTTTAAGATATTTCACTAAATGTTATATAATAAACTCATAATACAATATAATGCAATACAATATACAACACAATATAATAAATATATATATATATATATATACTACTCAAAAGAATTTAAGGGTCAAAAATTTATAACCAAATAAGTTTCAGAGTGTATTAGATTGATGATGTAAACTACACCAAAAATTTAATTTATTGTTCCATATTTAGAAAAAAACACAAATAAACGTCACTGTATACAAGAAAGTCACATGACATGCTGTCAAAGTTGAAGGTTGTCAAACATGGATTTTACACATTAGAACATTCGTTTAATAGTGTGTGAATCTACCCCTGGCGCGAATACACTCGACACATCGTTGCCTCATGCTGTTGATCAGACGTCTGAAGAACTCTTGGGGAATGGCCTGCCACTCTGCCATAAGAAGTTGACCCAGATCATGAAGGTTGGCCGGAGGGGCATGGTTATCCCGAACTCTCCTGCCTAATTCGTCCCAGGCGTGCTCTATTGGGGCAAAGTCAGGCGAATATGCTGGCCAATCCATCCTGGCGATACCTTGTTGTCTGAGAAAGTCCGTTACCACCCTGGCGCGGTGGGGTCTGGCATTGTCATCCTGCAGAACTGCCCCGCCGCCAATCTGCTGAAGGCCTGGGAGAACCAACGGCCGGATAATCTCATTCAGATAGCGGATTCCATTCAGATTGCCATCCACCACATAGAGGGGGGTCCTGTGGTGGATAGAGATGCCGCCCCACACCATGACGCTGCCACCACCGAAACGGTGACGTTGTCTAACGTTAACGTCGGCGAAGCGCTCCCCAGGACGTCTGTAGACACGAACCCGACCGTCGTTGAACTGGAGACTAAACCTGGACTCATGAGTGAACATCACTCGACCCCACTGAACACGTTGCCACCGCAGATGAAGCGTGCACCAGTGACGTCTGGCCGTTCTGTGACGTGGTAGGAGTGGTGGTCGAACAGCCTGGCGACGGCAGCGTAGATTATTGGCTCTCAGACGATTGCGTATGGTTTGATCAGACACTCGAGTTCCAGTAGCAGTCCGCAGATTGTCACGTAATCGGCGTGCAGTGGTTGTGCGTTGACGTAGAGCCATATTGGTGATGTAGCGGTCCTCTCTATTTGTAGTGCTTCGGGGTCTTCCCGAACGTGGAAGATTTCGAACAGAATTCGTTGCTTGGTACCGTTGCCACAGTCGGCCAACGACACTCTGACTGACACCAAGTCTCAGAGCAACATTTCTTTGCGTATTGCCATCCTGAAGCCAAGCAATAGCCCTTCCTCGATCTTCGATAGTCAGTTGACGTCGTACCATTGTCGAATTTGGAGTGTGCACCGTACACGAACGCAAGCTCCAATTATACGGAAATTCAGCATTGGGAACATGGAATACACATGCAAAGCGTGCAAATGAAGCGCTTTGTGAAAAAGCAAGTTATGGACACTTAGCAGACCTTTCGCTTTCGCCCTAATTTACGTGCAAATGTAAGCATGTTTTCGCCATTAGAACTAGTCGACAGTGTCAATGACAGTGGATTTTAATTCATTTATGGGTTTCTTAGACCCACTTTCGTCAAAATGGAACAATACCATGCGTGACATTATGGTCTAGCTAATATAACTGACATTCAGAAAATAATGTCGAAAATATCGTCTGACCCTTAAATTCTTTTGAGTAGTATATATACTAAGAAACTTCAAAAACGGGGGGAAAAAACTGTAAACAAACAAAATGGTCAGGGACGAAGCGCAGTCGGAAAGCGTTCGCGTGTGCGCGGTCGGTTTGGGATCGATCCCCGTCGGTGAGCCCATTGGGCTATTTCTCGTTCCAGCCAGTGCACCACGACTGGTATATCAAAGGCCATGGTATGTACTACCCTGTCTGTGGGATGGTACATAAAAAAGATCCCTTGCTGCTAATTGAAAAGAGTAGCCCATGAAGTGGCGACAGCGTGTTTCCTCCCTCAATATCTGTGTGGTCCTTAACTATATGTTTGACGCCATATAACCGCAACTAAAATGTGTTCAGTGCATCGTTAAATAAAACATTTCTTTCTTTCTTCGGTTCTTACTTGACGTGCATTGAATCATTGGTACGTCTTCCCTTTAAGTTTGAAAATAAAAGATGTGCGGATATGCAGTTGCTTGTTGAAAAGATAAGAATTATGATATTTGAAATGTGAAGACTTCGTTATACACAGTATTAAGTTTTAAATCGCATACAGCTCATTCAGCTGACACAAATCGTAGCCCAGAATCGTATTTCAGACTAGATTTTCAATAAACATACTATTTAAATCATTTGTTTTAGTACAGTAAATACAAATAACTGTAAGTTTTGAGATAACAATACCAAATTTGTATGTTTATTTACAAGTCATGTATCTTGTAACACGTCATACTGCAAAAGCCTTGCTAGGTTGACGATACTCGATTTGCGTACACAAAAATGGAATAAATAATGATTTTCCGAATATTCCTGTAGGATTGCAGGATAAAAGAAATAACTGGTTACTGTCTTAAGATATCGGCTTTATCCTGCTCAGGTCGAATGCAGTAACCAGCTATTCCCTATATCATAGGTCAAAGCACGCTATATGCAATATATGTGAATCAGAGACGTCATACCACGCCGTGACGTCAACAACCTAACTAATCACATGCCGTTAAAAAACCACTAAACCGACAACATATTAAATTATAATTAATTAATTAGTATTAATAATAATAATAATTAATAAATAAACCCAACGACAGACATTAAATATGCAAGTGGAACAGGTAAGGTTACCGATTCTAAGAATAGATCTGTCAGAAAAAAGGAACGATTTGGAAATGGAAGAAAGGAATAAAATCCTTAATGAAGACCCACAGCTGTTGGTATCAAACCGGAACATACTCCGCCCGTACAGTCCATGGTGGCAGCAAGACGCCGTGCACCTCGTGCAATACAGTCATGACGATGACGACGACAAGGATGACGTTGTTGACGACGTCGCACTCGATCATTTCATCAACAGGATACTTTTCTCAGCTACGACTAACGACAGCTATGAAGACACATACGGAAGTGGTATAAAAGCGAACCTGGATGGCGGACAGGTGACGAAACCGGTTTACGCCGACCACGACTTGCACGTGCCAAGCTACGAACGCAGGAACCGCAAGCTAAAGTCGAGGAACAAGAAGAAGATGCGAGTGGAGGACTACATCTGTGATAAGGTCATTTCGCCAAATCCGCATCAAAATAGAGAGCCGTTCATCAGAATGCCAGTTAGAATATATAGGTATTGTTCAAGTTTGCTTAATATCTAAGTCCGAACGAAATTGTTAACAACTACAATAAATTACTCTCTTACCTTTAATTACCGTTACATTTCCCCCACATATTGTCCAGACACAAGTTGTGAAAAATCCATTACAGTGACACAGATTCCACATATATGAGACTAACGATGTCGCCATTATCGACTTCGCTGAGATAGCATAGGGCAAAATACATGCAGTTTTCTGCCGTCTGCCATTTTTATTTATTTTATGGAATACTCTTCAAGAGGGGTGAAAGCCTCCAAAGTATGTGACATAATTAATATAAAATCAATGATCTCTAGTGGTATCATTAAATAAAAATAAAAAAAATAATAATAAAATTAATATGACGTTATCACATTTGCTTTTATATCATAACATGTTATGACGTTGTTAGATTCGAAAGAAATGTCTTATTTAACGACGCACTCAACACATTTTATTTATGGTTATATGACGTCAGACATATGGTTAAGTACCACACAGATTTTGAGAGGAAACCCGCTGTCGCCACTTCATGGGCTACTCTTTCCGATTAGCAGCAAGGGATTTTTTATTTGCGCTTCCCACAGGCAGGATAGCACAAACCATGGCCTTTGTTGAACCAATTATGGATCACTGGTCGGTGCAAGTGGTTTACACCTACCCACTGAGCCTTGCGGAACACTCACTTAGGGTTTGGAGTCGGTATCTGGATTAAAAATCCCATGCCTCGACTGGGATCCGAACCCAGTAACTACCAGCCTGTTGACCGATGGCCTAACCACAACGCCACCGAGGCCGGTTTGTTAGATTCAGTCCTATCCTTTCACCCCTCTTGGAGAATATTCCATAAAAAGTCAAAATGGCAGCCAGCACAAAATTACATGCTTTTTATCCAATGCGATCTCAACGAAGTCGATATAGGTGACATGGTTATCATCTAGTATGTGGAATCTGTGTCATTGTAATGTTTTTTCAAGATTTCTGTCTGTACAAAATGTGGTAAAATCTAACGAAAAATAAAGGTAGGAGAGCAATTTTTCGTAGTTGTTAACATTTTTGTCCGGACTTTTAATAGAATAGGCCTACTCTCCAAGAAGAGTGGAAAAAATATATGTCAATGTAATGATTTTCGTGACTGGACAAAATGTGCGGAAAATCTACCAGTAATTAAAGGTAGGATAGTAATTTTTCATAGTTGTTAAATGGACAAATCCTAGTTTTTAAACACTAAGGTATATTTTTTACTATTATAGCCGTTTGTCACAGGGATCCTATAATACCCGTAACTGAATAAAACACGATTATCAAAATATCTCTCCTAACTGTATATCTATTAGATCTCTCTGTAACGGGTGGTTATACCCGCGTGGCTCGTCTCTAGGTATGATCAGAGATAAGATCTTATATAAAGTATGTGTAATATAGCACGTTTAGTTCACTAGAAAACACAACAAAACACAATACACTTTGGAATCTGTATTAACCTACGCTGACAAATGTACTGCCGCAGTAGTTAATTAACAACAACAAATAATAACAACCCAGAACTGATCACTTAATTAGTTAATCTCTAGGTGTCTAGTTTACACAATATTCTAATCACTTCACCGTGACACAACACCCTCACGTGTGATAATTGAGAAACGCTTCCAGGGGAACTTAAGTAATAAAGGAATTACAACTCTATTCCTAACTGGTTAATTTTTAATTAACCCTTAACTACTCATTCAATAACCTTGTAATACAGAATTAATATTGGTACCTATCACAATAAAGACAATAACCTACAGTTTGCCTAGGTCCTCTAGGATGACTGGTTAAGCTTTATATATATTAGAACAGTGAGCCTACAGTTTACTGCGTCAGATTACCGGCAGCACCATCTAAATAATATTGGTATAATACAGTATTAAAATATTTAAAGTCACATCAATCACATCAAGGTTATACAACAGAGCAGAAATAATATTTACCAAGTCCAAACGGACGCGTTCCCTGGAAGCCTTCCAATATGTTTCTCCCTCATATCTCTAAAACCCTAGCTATTTATCATAAAACCGAATATCGCCTGGGGGTACAACGCGGTCCTCCCCCTATCAAGTGATAGTTCCACAGTGACCAAGCCGGCATATTTTTCTTAGATGGCCAGACTTGATGACGCCTAGTCGCCAAAATCACAGTCGTAAAAACCGCACTCGCGGAGGTATTACGTAACTACTGGCCACATGGCCTCCGCACCTCGTCTGGGTGTGTATTGGAAAGAGCACGACCACCGTCGCGCAGAGGTATTACGTAACAAAGTGCCCACCTGGGCTTAAGTGCATATTGGAACTGCACACGGCCCTCTAAAACAATTAATATCGCCACAGGCGAAAACAAAATTAAGAGCATGTTCCGTCACACCGTTTTATGATAACTAAAATCATACTTTACAGATATTTTATGGTTTAGATTATCAATTTCCGTACATTTTAAGTGTTTTTTGGTCATCCTGGTGGTTTTAATATCACAAAATGTATTCTCATATTTTTAAAAACGTCTGAGAAGAAACAGTTATGGAGTCGAGTTTTACTCCGTTTTTAGAGGGTATTTCACCATTTCAGTCATACACTCATGTTTCACTCAGTTGTAACTTTATCCAAATGTGTTTCAGGTTTGTAGATTAACTAAACTTAGTGTTAATTTTCACGGGTTGAAACTAGGGTATATCCCTTAACAATTTGGTTCGGACTTTAGTTAGTCGATATTTTCTCGGCAGGGTCTCAACATCTACCCATTAGCATTAGTCTCGATTTGTAATTTCCATATTTAAAAACACAGATGTCTATACCCTTTTTTCACTATTTTCAATCTCTAGAAAGCTAGTGAACGCCGAAATCGAGTCGAAGGCACGAGAAATGTATGAATATTTCCTGATGCAGAATTCACAACTTGAAGATTCGAGAATCGAAGTTATAAAGGAGTCCTTTGTCTACCAGGGTATGTAAACTAGGCAATCTAAGTAAAGGGACACACCCTAGTTACGGCTAGTTGTTAACCATTACGGCGTTGTTTTTCGCTATTAAACCCATTTTTTCACAAATAAAATTGCACTTTACTTACCGTTTATTATTTAGAATATACATTTCCATTCACCTGAAGTGTTTTTTTGTAATCCTGTTTTTTGTAATACCACAAAATACATTTTTCGTATTTCATAAAATCTCACGCACGTCTGAGAAAAAACCGTTGAGCAGACAAGGTCTAATCTATTTTTAGAGGGGATATTTCCATTTCAATGTCACAGACGTTGGTATACCACGTGACCGTTATCATTTTGGTTCGGTTTGTTTTCTCGTGCACGGTTCGCGCAATCAACATCCGATTTGTTGTTGTTCATTTGTGAGATTTTTCTTCACAGTTCGTGAACATTTTCAGTAACAATAAAGTTCAGACAAGTAAGTGTCTCAATACAAAACGTTACAAACCCTTAAAACCAATAATTTTGCTAAGTCTTACGATATCTGGAGAGGGGATACAACCAGGACAGAACAGTTGCAACATGTCCAGAAGAGGTGAAAGAAACGCACCCCAAGTCTGTGAAATTTGTCGTGACGTAGGCATTGTTGTGCTTCGAGCGACGTCTACCGGTGACATCAGAATACTAACTTTCAAAATTATTTCAAGCAATTGGGACATGGGGATTCCCATGGTATTTATCGATATAAAACCTGCTTTTTCACTCCATTTGATAAAAACGTGATCTAAGTGTGTTACAGGTTTGTAGATTAACCAAATTATAATTTATTTTCGCTGGATGAAACTAGGGTGTGCGGCTTTAAAATTAGCTCCACTATTACATGTGGATCTAACAGCAGCCCGTTGGAGCTCATGTCCAGTTGACCTTTCATTCGACCAATCAAAACCTTACTTGCAAAATCATGTCACTGATTTGAAAAGAATTTGAAAACATTCGGGATTATGCCGAGGGTATACGAAATAATTCAGGTGAATTACGAAGTATGCCGGAAACTAATTGCAATATAAAATTTTATATAAAATTCGTTTCATGACGAAAAAATAAACTGTGATGGTATAGCCATAAAATCTGTTTATACTAGTATACAATCCAAAGTTTAATACTGCACTTTCCCCCCTGTTTTTTCAATTTTGAAATAGACCAATAAGTTCGCCTTTTTCATAAATAGTCTCGCCCGATATTTTTAGAATTTGTATGCTCCCGAATAACGCTATAAAAGGCGAAGTGTAATTGGTCAATATTTAAATTGTTAGTTATAGATTAAATGTCATCTGGATATGGGAGTACACGCAATGTTGTTAGATCTACTGGCTAGACCCAGTAGAGCTAATTTTAATCAGATTGGTAGACTAGGCCTACAGATCGCGATCGTCAGCATGTTCCCACAATAAACTGTCAATGGTCTGCGACCAATTTGCGCCGCAATACACGTTTTACGGGAGCCAGGCTTTACTCAGTGATCTTGCATTATGATTAACTGTAAACGTCTTCTGCAGTTAGGAAAATAGCATTATATAGGTATAAAAGATTTTCTGCTGCCAATGGTAAAATGTAGTGGGTTCCCTCTGAAGTTGTGAGTTTTGTGAATTAGGCCCCAGGGCCCGGTAACACAAAGCACTCGTATCACTTAGGAGAGAAAACCCGTTCCAGCCAATGCTCCACGACTGGTATATCAAAGGCCGTGGTATGTACTACCCTGTCTGTGGGATGGTGCATATAAAAGATCCCTTGCTGCTAATCGAAAAGAGTAGCCCATGAAGTGGCGACAGCGGGTTTCCTCTCTCAATACCTGTATGGTCCTTAACCATATAACCATAAATAAAATATGTTGAGTGCAACTGTTGGAATAACCATATTTGTTACACAACAAATAGCCGCAGTTGAAAATGTGCTCTCGCGTCGTTTTAACACATTCCTTTTCTCTTTTTCTTCAAGACCAACTCGACCAGTGTGAACGTTCTTTGACGTCCGCTTATACCGCCATCAGGAACATCCACGAAGACTGCGAGAACTTGCAGCATGTGGTAAGTAGTACTGCCCCACACATACAGAGAAAGAGAGAGAGAGAGAGAGAGAGAGAGAGAGAGAGAGAGAGAGAGAGAGAGAGAGAGAGAGAGGAGGGAGAGGGGGTGGCGAGGTATCGAGATAGGGAGAGAAAGGAGGGTGAGGGTGAGATCGCATGAACACACCCGCCCCCCTGCATACGTGCTTGACAGAGAGCAGGCACGTGAACACCCCCACCACCACCAGAGAGAGAGAGAGAGAGAGAGAGAGAGAGAGAGAGAGAGAGAGAGAGAGAGAGAGAGAGAGAGAGAGAGAGAGAGAGAGTGCATATACAACGTTATCACGGGTCTGAATTCAACTAAGAAACTGGACAAACTTTGGAGGAAATCTAACGGCAATTAAAGGTAGGAGAGTAATTTTTTGTAGTTGTTAACAATTTGGTTCGGACAATAGATGTAAATTAGTCGAGGTCTCGGCACTAGGTTTATTGGGTGACACTCCATGATTGACGTATGCATTCATAGTCATCAAATAAAAACATTTCAATGGCAATTTGACACTGAAAGCTGTCCAGCGTTCAGAAAACAAAAAAAAGTTAGACATAACTTTATTTTGATGTAAGGACATCATTCGAGTTTGACGTCATTTCCATTCATAAATACACCGCGCCACATATTCTTACGTCATTTGAATATCTAGTAATGGCGGACTGAAATTAAAGTTGCGTGTACAGTTTACAATAACACGTTGTATTAAGCTTGAGCTAATATGATAAAGAGATTATTACCCTCGTGTATTTCAGTATCGTCAATATCATATATTAGGAATAAAAATAATTTTTATTCCTAATATATGATATTGACGATACCGAAAAACACTGGTAATAACCTCTATTTATATATATATATATATATATATATATATATATATATATATATATATATATATATATATATATATATATATATATTCATGTTTTTTACGGCAATGAATTAGGACACCAAACTGGGGCATGGTGCAGCACCCTTTTATATATTGCTAGCTAGAACACTATTCATTCATTCAACTGGTTTTATAGTAAACGTAAACACGATAGATACCATTATGTGAATGTGTGTTTTCATCCCTTGGGTAACATTCATTTGATAATCCAGACGTTATGACCCCCTGTTTCGCAAGGCAAATAATAGTTCTATTATGAGAGTAGTAGACAATGGGAGCTCAGTTCTACTGACTGACCAGTACTGCTTCTAACTATGGGCACTGTTACTGGAGTTGATGCTAAACACATGATGCTAAAACAGTTTAGTAAAAAATTATGAGTAATCATGAAAGTAATCGTAATCAGCGATTACATTAGCAATGTAATCGATTACTATTGCGATTACATGACATTCTCAAACAATGTAATCGATTACGATTACATGAAAACATGAAATCAATTACAATCGATTACAATTACCGATTACGATTACCCCATATATATATATATATATATATATATATATATATATATATATGTATGCGTGTGTGTGAAATATTTTTTATAAAGACCAACCGAGATCAAAGAATGTCACATCATGGGTAAGAAAATTAAGCTGAATTATTTAACCTGAATTTTCAAATTTTAGTTTTTAATGCAGCTTTACATACCAAATTTTGTAGAAAACATTTTGAGCGACTGTCCAGAGTTTTCTAACAGACTTTTCAATTATTAAAATTGCAAAGATATTTTTTTGTTTTGAATGTCAGTCTGTATAAACAAGGGGTTTGTTGTCATTCTGTTGTTTGTAGTAGCCAAACTGGATTTGGGAGCAGTACGTAGCCCAGTGATAAAGCACTCGTTTGATGTGCGGTCGGCATGGAATCGATCTGCATCGCTGGGCCCATCGGGCTATTTCTCGTTCCAGCCAGGGCACCACGACTGGTATATCAAAAGGCTGTGGTATGTGCTATCCTGTCTGTAGGATTGTGCATGTGAAAGATCCCATGCTACTTATGGAAAATTGTAGCTGGTTCCCCCTCCAAGACTATATGTCAAAAATTACCAAATATTTGACATCCAATACATTAATACATCAATGTGCTGTAATGGTGTCGTTAAAACAAAAAAATAATTAATGACTAAAATTACAAATTCAAGATATTTTTTTGTTTAGAATGCTGATGTCTGTATAAACAAGGAGTTTGTTGTCATCCTATTGTTTGTAGTAGCCCAAACTGGATTTTGCTTCCCAATAATTTTTGTATGTACAAAAAATATATATATATATTACGAATTTTTTTTTTTAAATGACTGCTTCAAGTATTAGCACACGACCACAAACACATTGGATATACAGACGTTGGTATATTTAAACAAGAAAAAAAGAATTTAATATGTAATTTTTGTCGCCCCCCCCCCCCACACACACACACACACACAAAAAATGTTAGTCGAAAATATTTTATAATGGTGGAAAACGGAGGACAGTCCGTTTAAAACCAAATTATATATTGCAGGCCTCTGAGAATTGAATATTTGTGTAATCCATTTATCGGTTACGCAAAAATAAATTCAGGTAACCCATTTTCTTTTTACGTAACCCGTTATGTCCATGTAAATAGCATCCTAAATGTAATGCGCGAACGGAAAAATAGGTTACGCTACATTAGATTTGCGTGAAACGACGCGATCATTCTCACAATGTTCAGAGGCCTAATATTTTGAATTTTAAATTTAAAAAATGTTAAAGGGACAGACCCTAGTTTTTATATACCAAGGCATATTTTTTACCATTAGAGCCGGATTTTTGGGGTTTTTTTGATAATTGAAATAATACTTTACTTAGATTTAGATTATCCATTTCTGTACATTCGAAGTGTTTTTGGTCATCCTGGTGTTTTTAATACCACAAAATGCATTTATCATATTTTTAAAAATGCACGTGCGTCTGAGAAGTAACAGTTATGGAGTCGAGTTTTAGTCTATTTTCAGAGGGTATTTCACCATTTCAAAGTCACAGACTCATGTTTCACTCAATTGTAACTTTATCCAAATGTGTTACAAGTTTGTAGATTAACTAGTGCATTTTCCTGGACTGAAACTAGGGTCTGTCCCTTTAATACTCGAGACTGCAGTAAGCAATTCGGTAAACAGAGTGTACTGTTTACTACAGTTATTGGGTTTAGGTGGCGACGTCGACAGGAGCGAAGCCACGACACAGACGGACCAAGAGGAGGAAGAAGAATGATATCACCACATCTACATCATCATCATCATAAACCAGGAGCAAGTCTGACCCAGTCACATGGCTAAGAATCGTGAACATTTACTTTAAAATGTATTATTATAAATATTATTGATATGTCATTTATTTAAATATAACAATTAGTAAAGAACCATGGACATTTACTTTTTAAAATTATTATTATAAATGTTATTGATGTCATTTATTTAAATATAACAATTAGTAAAGAACCATGGACATTTACTTTTTAAAATTATTATTATAAATATTATTGATATGTCATTTATTTAAATATAACAATTAGTAAAGAACCATGGACATTTACTTTTTAAAATTATTATTATTGATATTATTGATATGTGTCATTTATTTAAATATAACAGTTAGGAAAGAACTGTGAACATTTACTTTAAAAATATATTATTACAGATGTGTCATTTATATAAATATAATTAGCAAAGAACCATGGACATTTACTTTTTAAAAATATTATTATAGATATGTCATTTATTTAAATATAACAACTAGCAAACTGTGAATATTTTACTTTAAAAATATATTATCATGGGTGATATAGATGGTAAGACGTATAATTTATATACATTTAACAGTTAGCAAAGAACAATGGGCACTTACTTTTAAAATGTGTCATTTATATAAACATAACAATTTAATTAGTGAATAACTGAACATTTACTTGTAAAGTATATTATTATAGATACAAGATATATGTCATTTATATAAAAGTATATTATTATAGATATAAGATGTCATTTATATAAGTATAACAATTAGAAAAGAACCATGTACATTTACTTTTAAAATATATTATTATAAATAATATAAGATATATGATGTCATTTATATAAATAAACAATTAGAGAAGAATTGTGATTGTTTACTTTTAAAATACGTTATTATAGATGTGTATCAGATTCATTTTAACCCTGCCACTGCCCATGGCAATCGGCAATGTGCTTTTAATTCTCCACGGCATTGTTTTTTTGCTGAGGGCTATATTAGAATCCTCCCCCCCCCCCCCCCCCAATAACGTTTTGTTTGCTGTAGATATTTTCATAATTGCAGGGATTGTCATTCATAACAATTACATAATGTATGTATGTACAAATTGTTTATATACATGTATGTACTGTAATATCATTTTGATAAGAGTCAATCCTTTAAATAAATTTAGAAAATAATTTTACATAGCCCATCATTTATATGAATGTACTCCTGTTACTAATAAATGAACACAAAAAACATCCACTGTTGTTATTTTGGGTTTATGAAGCTTCTGGTCTAGGCCTGTGTTTAATAGAACCTTAGGGGAACACAAAGTAGGAGTTTAAAACTTGTGTTAGTTTTCCATGTGTGTGAGAGAGAGAGAGAGAGAGAGAGAGAGAGAGAGAGAGAGAGAGAGAGAGAGAGAGAGAGAGAGAGAGAGAGAGACAGACAGGGAGGGAGGTTAGCCATTAGATTTTGTCTTCAAAATGTTGCCCCTGTGCATGCTGTAACCTCACCGTGGTGCAGGGGTGTAACATTCTCTTCGAGAATGGCCAATACAGCACAAAATTGAAGTTTTGAGTAAAAGTCCGTATCTATCCGTGATATTTGTATTTTTGTACAGTTCTTTACACTGTTTTTTTTTTAATTTAAATTTAGAATTTTTATATTGCTGTTGATCATCAAATTTTGTTCCATTTGCCATAGTTTGACACCCAATAGCCGATGTATTTTTCGTGCTGGGGTGTCGTTAAACATTCATTCATGCATTCAAAATGTTGGGATCGATCCTCGTTGGTGGGCCCATTGGGCTATTTCTCATTCCAGCCAGTGCACTACGACTGGTACATCAAATTCTGTGGTATGTACTACCCTGTCTGTGGGATGGTGCATATAAAAGTATGCTGCTAATTGAAAAAGAGTAGCCCATGAAGTGGCGACAGCAGGTTTTCTCTCAGTATCTGTGTGGTCCATAACCATGTTTCTTGCCATATAACCGTAAATAAAATGTGTTGAGTGCGTCATTAAAGGGACACGTCCTAGTTGTTAACCATTACGCCGTTGTTTTTCGCTATTAGACCCATTTACTCACAAATAAAATTGAACTTTACTTACATTTTATTATTTAGAATATACATTTCCATTCACCTGAAGTGTTTTTTGGTAATCCTGGTAATCCTGCTGTTTGTAATACCACAAAATGCTTCTCTTTTTTTAGCAAACTTGGAACCGTCTCTTTAATATCCGTGAAATGGTATACCAGAGATGAACATGTGGTGGACAAAAAAAAATTAAAACATAAAAAACCCAGCAGGGTCTTGAGAAATGGGGCATTATGGTGAATTTTTATCAAAGGAAGTTAAAAGTTTGTTTTTGTTTAACACCACCACTAGAGCACATTGGTTATGTTTTTGTTTTTTTCGGCTGTTGGATGTCAACCAGTATAAGATGAAAACTGCTACATTTTCCCCCATTACCGGTAGCAGCAAAGAATCCTTTATGTGCACTTTCCCATAGACAGGACAGTATGTTCTTGGATATATCAGTCATGAGATGGGGATGGGGTGGAGGAAAAAAAACATTCAGAGAATGCATCCACCAATCTGGTTTGATCCTGCAACCCCAAGTATCTCAGCCAAGCGCTCTACTAACTAAGCTAGGACATTAATATTGTGAATTTTATCAAAGGAGGACAGGTTGTTTCGAAATTCATGAGTGGGGCATGGGTTGCTGTAATCTATATTAATGTCAGGGTCAATGCATTATCTTCAGAGATGGGGGGGGGGGGGGGGGGGGGACAGTGCCCCCTGCAAACCCCACTCCATCCACCTTGCTTCCAATGCCTGTGGAATCTGGAATTCCAGAAATCTAATTATTACCCATATGGTGACAAATATCTTGGTACATATCAAAATGATACATCCCACTAGAATGCCAAGTGGGACGTAACACTTCGTGACGTCATCGAATGGCACACTACAACCTTACAGGATCCGAACGTCAACGAAACGAGATGAGTGATATAAATTAAGATCAGTTATGGGTAATAAATAGGATATTAAACTCGCTACCATTTCGTATCATGTTTATGTCCCTCATGAAATAATTTTCATTGTCACTCGCTAAAGCTTGTGACAATTGAAAATTATTTCACTCTGGACATAAACATGATACGAAATAGAAGCTCGTTTAATATCCTATAAATATTTTCATCACTGGTATTTGTATCTTAAAAATAAATTTAAAACACCAGTTTAATGTATCATGTACCATGTTTATACAGTATGGATTACAGATCAGAAATAGTGGACACAGAAAATCAACTGCAGGTACATGAAGCATGTAAAATAGCATAAAAATAATAAATAACAAAACAAACATATTTGCCTTTGTACAAGACACACATATCACATATCTATGTATACAAATAATAACAAAAGTAAAGCTTTGTCCAAGCTCAAATTAAATATTTTTGGTTCTACGAAACACCAATAATAGCTGTAGACTACCTTTTCACAGAATAATCTTATAAAGGGCATTCTCATTATATACATGTAACTAGTCGCACCGACTTGTAGCATCTGATTGAATCGAACTGTGAGAATATCTAAATCGTAACAACATCAGTCTTATACGACACGTGTCGGAGTCGTAATAATTCCTTACTACAAATCGCAAGATCTTAGCAAATCAACTCACCTTAGAGAACAACAATCAAGAGTTTTGTCACTTCGTGGTTTTATGTTTTGTATGCAAATGTCAGAATGTCCAGATTTCATGGGTCTATAAAATTTATTATTGTCCAAAATGGGTAAAAACTTTTTAATTAAATAATACCATTAGTACGTTTTGTACATGCATTTTTGTTTATTATTTCTATGGAAAATTTGTATGTACTTATATTTCCCACAAAATGTTTTAAATAAAAGTGACTAGGTTTGTTTGACGTCATCGAATATTTCGACGTAACATCTTCGCACAATATAAGTTTACTACAGTTCTTGCTACTAGTCGCATAATGAGAATGTCCCTTTAACAACGCAGAGTGATTGTTTTTACTAGGTGACTCACGGACTATTGTCTCCAATTAGTCAATTGATAATTTTTATACAAACTGGCTACAACATTTGGTATTTGGCTAATAAAATACAAATAAGGACCACGCACCTCTTGTGTTCACGCTTCAAATTACTAATTTTACCGTATAACTATTTAATATATTTTTTCTTGAGATACACATCAAAACAAACCCAAACCCAATCATATTTACAATATATTCTATAATCTAAATTGGAAGAACTGTTATAGTTAACATTTTCCCACACAATCGATTATGGATTTTTATAATCGATCATCATATCGGTAGAGCCAAACCGATCAAGTTTCGATTATAATTGATTGTTGAAACGTCACAAATTTTAACACAAATGAAAGGAATGTCTACTGGGCTACAAATGTAGCAGGATTGTGTGCTTCCACATTTTCGGATTTTGGACCGGAAGCATATAATTATGAGATGGAATCCAAAAGTAAAAACATTATATCCTTCTTCTTTTTTTTAAATGATTTCAGCAGAATCCTAAAATGAAAGATCCCTAAATGCCAAGCATATCTACTTTAATCAGGGTTTGACCAATCCACTAGGCCTCAGTTCTGGCTAGTGAATTTTTAGTCTGGGCTAGTGGAAATTATCCACTGTATTACTTTAAAACATGGGCCACTAGCAGGGCCGTAGCTAGCAGGGGGGACAGAAAAATCTAGAAAAAATTATAGAAACTTGAAAACAATTTCTCTTCTTAACCATTCAAGAAGTTTTAGACCCTATTAACTACTCAGTTGCCCCCCAAAATAAAAAATCCTAGCTACGGCCCTGGCTAGCCAAAGCTTCTGTGAGGGCTAGTGACTTTCTCCAATATTTGTCAAACACTGCGTTAATGCCAAAGCACAGGATACTTCTTCTCGGCCTTGTTTAATCCCAGACTAGCATAAGCAATGGCTCTATGTTGGTCTTTATACAGAACTGCACCACGTAGATCCTGATGGAATAAAACTATGTAAAGTGGGTTTTAAAATTGTGTGTGTGTGTGTGTGTGAGTGTATATGTGTGTGTGTGTGTGCTAAGGACAAATTTCGAAATAATAAAATTGCAGTTTAGCTCATACGGCAACTGCGTTTCTTCCAGAAAGAAATTTTTGGGTATGGCGATATGAAATTGAATGCAATCACAATCAACAGGGGGTATGGGGTATGGGGGGCCTCCCCCACAAAGAAAATGGGTTACATTTAGATTTACTATTAAGAAAATCATACACTAATGATAAGTCATTAATTTTGTCAAAATGTTAACTTAAAAAAAATAAAAATTTGGGTATGGCACCATACCCGTTTTATCCTCTGGCAGAAACCCTGGGCAAAGAGTATGTAGCAAAGTTAGCCACTCATATAGAAGTCATTCATTCTCTCTTTCTCTCTCAACATACAAAATACATATGTTAGTTTCCATTGTTACAGCACCATCAAAATCTTAAGTTCACAGAGAAAAGAATCCATTGCAACCCATTTCAAGGTTTTTTCTGAAGCAGATTTTATCACAATCCTAAATGTTGGGACAGCTTTATGAGAAGAAATCTAAATGTTGCAAATTTCGATTATAATAATGATAAATGTTGTAAATTTTGATTACAACAACAAATGTAACTTTTGATTACAATGATAAATGCAGCATATTCTGAGCTCTCTTCACAACAATGCAAAAACATTCCTTTGGCAGCCTTCTCATTGTGCGATTAGTCGCACCGATTTGTCGCATGCGATCGAATCGTACTGTGAGAACACCTAAGTCGTGTCGGAGTCGTACCGATTAGAACATGTCCTATTTCTCACAACAAATCGCATAATGAGAACACCGCTTTTAGAGGATTTTCCAGTTCCCTTATTTGATCAGTATCGGCTTCTGCAGCGCCACTCCTGCGAAGTAAGGATGAGTCAAGGCAGCTTTTGCTGAGATTCTCTTGCTGGGTTCATATGCTAGCATTTTCTGGAGAAAAAAAAAAAATAATAATAAAAAATAACTTTAACATTATTATATTTGTCATGACCAAAATCAAGGCAAGCTGTAGATCAGTCCAGAAATGTTGCTAGGCGAGCAATCACAAAAGTTCAAATAAAATACATTAAATATTTTATGGTAATGCTTGGCACACACCTACCGATTCACGCTGACTCAACTGTTGATTTGGCAGTAGTCTGAAAATGTGCACCTGCACACACCAGCTGATGTGACCGTCTAATCGGGTCAATACTGGAGATTAGACGCAACAGCCGCGTCTTTGCCCTGCACATACCTACCGATTAACACTGACATGACTGCCGAGTGACATAATCGGTAGGTATGTGCCAAGCTTATGGTGATTTGTAACTCTCCTAAAACTTTCCAGGTGAGGAGGAGAGTGGGAGCAATCACTCGCCTTTCCTGGCAGACTGATTATAATCAGTGAAGAGCATTGTGTCAATCAATAAGTTTTAGAAAACAAAGAAATAAGGAAATGTTTTAGTTAACGACACAAAACATTTTAACTATACAATAACGGACCTCAAAGATAATTAATTTGTGCCACCACTCCATAGGTTACACTGAGATTATCAACAAAGAATATATATATATATATATATCTATCTATCAGGGTTGCACTTTACGGTCGCCTGATCGCCATGGCGAGTCAAAATAGCGTCGAGCAAGTCAAAACCTAATGTTTGTAAGAGATCGGAAAGTTATTTTTTATTTATTGTTTTCAACTGATTTCTTATTAGTATCTGTGCAACCAAACCCATATAGGACATAATAGCGACCACTTCCCCAGTCTATCGAACAGTCTAGAAGTATTCAGAATCCCTTGGCCGGTTTTGATTATGTATTCGGAAAACCTCGGCCACCTAAATGTATTTGTAGGTGCAATCGGAACAACTCGTCACATTCCGCTACGCTATGTTTCGTAGAAAGATTTTGTTTATGAGCCTGAGGTTTTCCGAAGTTACATTATACATTTTATTTCTAAATTGAACAAGGTAAACATTAATGTTGTTTATGACATAGATATCATGGGTAAGTTACAGGATAAATGCATATATATAAATACACATATATATATAGATATGGATCTCAGATACAAGTATGATTATGAAAACACAAAGGTGTATTGACTCACTGTTATCAAATCAATTCCCTCTTCACACAGAATAGGTACGACACATCCAACATTTCGCTGCGGCCATCTTGGAAATGTTGATTTAAAGTCTGGTAACTGTGAAACTCCTGGCCACACAGTCTCATCAGGGGTTCCTGAAAAACAAGCAGTCTATGTTTTCATAAAAAATCATGGATCCCATTTTACAAAACGATCTTAGCGCCAAGATCATAGTGCTTAGTGCATAGTTACCATATGCACTTAAGTGGTCTTAGTGCTAAGATCGCTTCGTAAAACAGGGTCCCTGGTTCTTAGCACTAAAATCACCTAATGGGGTCCCTAACTACTTAGCATTAAGATCACTTCATAAAAGGGGGAACATCACAGACTAAGTTAAAACAGGACTTAACTCTGATAATTCATTTTCAAAAAATTACTTTAATAAACATTACCTAAAGTTCTAAAAATTCTGAACAGCTGATCGATTTCTGAATCTCCCGGGAAAAGAGCTCTTCGTGTAATCTGAAAGAAATTGTGTTTTGTTTTTATTCTGACATAACAAGAAACAGAAAAAAGTAATCAAATAAAATTCAAATCGGTAGTAGTAATGAAATCGTTCCTAAAGCTGTCACATGGCAAATTAGAAGACAAATCTTAATTGGAGTACCAATCATTTATTAGACAATAAAATGCTATAAAATTCTGTATGCAAGGTTTTCAAAGTCTCTCAGGATTTATATTAACCATAATGGAAATGTTCTAGCTAAAATTAATTTAGGCAATAGACCTACTGTTCGGAGAATTTATATCAACATAAACATTACTCAGAACAGTTAGCTGAAGTTGTCGTCTGGGGTGCCTCGGTTTAGGATCGAACTTCCTCATTGGACACATTTTCCCCATTCCGACTAAAACCTCACAACTGTTGTATCAAAGGCTGCAGTATGTCCTGTCTGTGGGATTGTGCACATAAAAGACCCCTTACTACTCCAGAAAAAATGTAGCAGGTGTCCTCTGAATTACCAAATGTTTGACAGTAATAGTTGATGATTAAAGTAATCAATGTGCTCGAGTGATGTCCATTAAACAACTTAATATATTTTGTTTTCTGTCTAACCTAAAATATGTAAATAAACATACATGCAAAATCTTCATGACTGACAGATATGCATCTTGTGAAAAGAAATTCATTTGTCACTTGCTAAGGCGTAGTAAAAAAAATGGTTTGGTTCCGGTTACCCGACTGTCCCTATATTTTTGGTGCCGACCCTAAACTTCTTTTAACCTTTTCCCCCACCTGTTTTATTTAATAATCCATTAATATCAATTCTAATTTTCGTCGACACTTCGCACAATTTTACTTCTGAAGAGTTCCAAATGAAAAGCTTCCGAGAGCCATTCGGAACTCCTCGTACATTTCCACGAAATATAAGCGTATCAGAATGTGACGAGGTGTTCCGATTGGATTCACAAGTTCTGAGTAGTTCCAAATGAGTACGAGAACACGTCTGAGAGCATGTGGTGTCAATGGCGTCTTCCAAATTTACACAGTAGAATGTCAAAAATGTGCTCATTCAAATCAAATAATTGTTGTGGATCAGACCTTTAAAAGCAAAAATAAAAACCTGTTTTACCTCTTTGTCAACAGTGCAAAGATACTGTGCAGTGTCCTTATGGACGACCAAAAGGGAAACTGTTTTCCTGAAAATAGTTGTTTTCTTTTGATATCTCTGCTATGAGGATAGTTAGTATTGGAGATCTTTTTGTAAATTTTTATTGACATCTTCGTTGTGTTCATGATGTACATTTTGTTACTGCAATACTGGCAATGAAATAGGCCGGGAAGATCAGTGTTGCTGCTGTAGTTGTGAGGGGGTGTAACCATGTTGTGGATCAGACCTTTGATATTAAAACTTTTTTCCTATGAACAAATTATAGTGTTATTTTAGTGTTATCGTAGTTTATAACCTTACCGTGTAGTATTAGACTTGGGTGGTATTTACATTAATACCAATTGTGGTTGGACTAGGTTTCGTCATGGGGTTTTTTTATAGAAAATAATTAATGATTCTCATTAGAGTATGTATTGTCAGTTGCACTTTAACACAAAGAAAGAGCTTTTAATATATTAATCTGCTATAGTATTCAGGAAATATTAGCTCGAAAATGGGGAAAAATTCCCTACCTACCCCATTTGTTTTTGGCATGTAACAGGAACAAAACATTTTTTTTTACTTGGCCGAAAGCTTGTGACAAGTCAGAGTTCGACAAATCCGCTAGCCAGAGGCCCGTGGCTAGTGGTTTTTAAGTTCAGGCTAGTAAAAAACGCAAAACCCCCTCTCCTTACCGCTCAATCGTGGTTTTTTTTTTCTCTCTCATCTGAAATTTCGTTTAATAAATTTGATTGTGACGTTTGTCATCGAATAATATCAACAACGCAGTCAGTATATAATAATAATCCACTTGAGCTAGGTCTGCAAACTACAGTAACATGCTATCTCTACATCATCACAGTTACAGCATGCATTGTTTACCTTTCCCTTTCAAGTTTCTGGCACAGGAAATAAGTCCAATGACATGCGTGTTTGATTGGTTGGTTTTCTCAATTATTTGCAAAAAGCGAAAACGGGACAATGATGATGGATCACACTTGACAAAAGACCAAATGTACGACACGACAAAAAACTGATTTAAGTGTTTGTTTTATTTTACTGTTATACTCGTAAATGTGTAATGTTAAAAAATGACATAAAAGTCCAGTTATAATTGATCAGGAATTTGGGCTAGTGCTTTATCTTGGTGGACTAGTGGTTTTCACAAACCCACTAGCCCTGTGGCTAGTGACTTTTCAAAATATTTGTCATACTCTGGACAAGTGAAACATTTTCACTCGGGACATAAATTCGATAACTAGTAACTTGTTTATTATCCTCTATTTATCGTCAATTTTCTCCCAAAAAAGCAATATTTAAGACAATATGCTTTCTACACAATTCTGTGGGAGAGGCATAAAAGAAATATGTTGGGTATTACACATGTTAAACCTTACCATTTCTGAAAAAATACAACCCAAACTCCAGACATCAACTGGCGTGGAATAAAAGCGGCTTCCCAGGAGTATTTCTGGTGCTCTATACCAAAGTGTGACAACCTGTGGAAATTACGGAAAACAATATGAGAACAGAGATGGTAAAAAAGCCCAAACAATATGTCTCTTAGACCGACTTTCCATTAACGCAAATCTACACTTATTTATTGTGCATGTTTCCGTGTATGGAAATATCTGTGTTTTCGCAAGCAAATACTATACAAAATTAAGATATCAAAAATACTTTTACGAAGCTAGCAAACACTATGCGTTATAACATCATCAAGGAAAGGCAATTATTTATTTAACGACGTACTCAACACATTCTATTTATGGTTATATGGCGTCCAACATATAGTTAAGGACCACACAGATATTGAGGGAGCAAACCCGCTGTCGCCAGTACATGGGCTACTCTTTTTTTATTAGCAGCAAAAGATCTTTTATATGCACCATCCCATAGACAGGATGGCACATACAATCTTTGATGTACCAGTCGTGGTGCACTGGCTGGAGTGAGAAATAGTCCAATGGGCCCACTGACGGGGATCGATCCCAAATTGACCGCGCATCAAGCAAGCGCTGTACCACTGGGCTACGTTTCATCACTGACATCATCAAGTGCATGGAAATGTGTATATGGAAAAGGTACTGTGATTAGGTACTAAATCAATAAACTCATGTGCAATACATAAATAACATAAAGTGGGCCTTAGATTTCCATTAATGCAAATATAAGCAAATTTATTGTGCATGTTTCTTTGCATGGAAATAGCTGCATTTTCGCAAGCAGAATACCATCCAAAATTAGACATCTAAAAATACTTAAAATTAAGATGCTAGCAAACACTATGTGTTATGATGTCACTAAGTGCATGGAAAAGGTACTGTGATTATCTACTAAATCAATAAATTCATGTGTACGTAATAGGGTCTCCACAAGTACTCGGGCACGGGTCGAGTACCCGTATAAGATGGATTACAATGAGCAATTACAATACAATGGACAATGTAGGACAATAATTTCAGCAGTAGATAATCAACAATATAAGTTACACAATCATTACATGATCATGCACTAGTTTCTGTTTGAACTGGCCGTCCGTCCGTCACAGCATTTCTAAATGCAATACAATGGCATCCATATTCCGTGCTAAATTAAGATGCAGAATGCTATTTTACTTTATTCCTTAATCTCATCATCATCTGGTGTAAGTGTCGGGTACTCGGGTCTGGGTCGAGTTTGACCTTCGAGTACTCCAGTCCAATATTTTGGACTCGTGGAGGCCCTAGTATGTAATCGCGTTAACAGAAAGTGGGCCGTAGATTTGTACATGGGTGGAAAGAGACAGGCCCTAATCTAGCTGATGAAATGGTACTTTTGTCTTGCCGAAAGTCTGTTCAAACTGCAGAATTATCATAACATACATAAAACCTGATTAGCAACTACTCATTAACATTTTATAATTGTGAAGTAATCTCTGAAACCTGCACAGCAAATCATGAAGAAATAGATATTTGTTTAAATCCTGCCAATATGCATGGCTCACACTTGCAATAATTTTGTTTTAGTCAATTTTCAAATATGTAGAGTATTTCCTGGAAAATTATTCAAAAGTGGCTAATTTAAACAAAAGTTTATTAGCCAAATAGGGGCGAGGTGTAGCCCAGTGGTACAGTGCTCGCTCGATGCGTGGTCGATCCCCGTCAGTGGCTCCATTTGCGCTATTTCTTGTTCCAGCCAGTGTACCAAGACTGGTATATCAAATGCTGTGGTGTGTACTACCCTGTATGTGGGATGGTGCATATAAAAGATCCCTTGCTGCTAATCGAAGAGTAGTCCATGAAGTGGCGACAGCAGGTTTCCTCTCTCAATATCTGTATGGTCTGTAACCATATGTCTGACGCCATATAACCGTAAATAAAAATGTGTTCAGTGCGTCATTAAATAAAACATTTCTTTCTTTTTTATTAGCCGAATACTACCTGTTGGAGCCATTATGTTTAAAGACTTGCAATTGGCTAACTTGGCTATGGGCACGGGGAGCCCTGAATATTTATTTCCACTTACCTCATGTGTGTAAGTTCTAACTGGAACACCGAACGCCCTGGCCAAACCGAAATCCGCTAGCTTGATATTGCCATCCACGTCTATCAACAGGTTCTGAGGTTTCAAGTCTCTGTGAAGAACTCTGTGGGCGTGGCAGTAACCAATGCCCTGCAGCAGCTGGTACAGGTAGCTCTGAAAGCATTAGAATTTGACCGATTATTAAAATTCAGGGATGTGAGAGGGGCTAGAACAAAAAAGGTTACTTTCTTCACAAGTCGAACAAAGGCTTTCAAACAGCATATCCTTGATTGGACAAAACTGGCCAATCACAGCAAAGCTGACGGAATCCAGCCAAGGATACTACTTGCGATCTAACTCTTGTACGTGGCCCTCTCCGTCGGCCAAAAGGTCCATCGGGGTTGTGTTTTGGGGTTTTTTGGGGTTGTTGGGGGGGGGGGGGGGGGGGGTGTGTGAAAGAAATGGAAAAGTGCATTTAAGCCTTTCAATGTAGCTCTCATATCCCTGAAAGTTTGTTTTGTTTAATGACACCACTAGAGCACATTGATTCATCGGCTATTGGATGTCAAACATTTGGTAATTCTGAAAAATAGTCATCAGAGGAAACCTGCTACATTTTTGCTAATGTAGCAAGGGATCTTTTATATATGCACTTTCCCACAGACAGGAAAGCACATACCACGGCCTTTGACCAGTTGTGGTGCACTGGTTGAAATGAGAGAAAAAACTAAATCAGTTGAATGGATCCACTGAGATGGTTCGATCCTGCGACGCAAGCATCTCAAGCAAGCACTTAACCGACTGATTTAAATCATGCCCACCCCCCCCCCCCCCCCCCCATGACCAGGGCTCGCGCTGTCGGTAGCCATATTAGCCATTGGCTAATTTTTACAAAAAATGGCTAATAAAATTTGCAAGTGGCTAAAATTTTGGCTAAGCCATTTTCTGTCTTCTGATGTGAACAAACGGTTACATAATCTATCCGACACCTCAAACAATAATACTACCAAATATTCAATTAGCATAATAGCGATCTCGCGACAGGTAACGTGAAACGGTGTCATGCAAAATACAGAGTAGGCCTTATAATGTTTGCTTATTTTAATAATCATGGTTATTAATTTTAACAGCATGCATTCATCATGTATGACAGCAATGTCTGGAAGATCTGTAACTTTGCTTCACGTTAAACCAAATGGACACGACGAACACCAATCAAATAGTTTGTGAACGTTAGGAAGAACGTTTGTTGGCTGAACTGAGGGACTCTCGGCGCAAATATATGTCACGCTTCAGAGTCGGCTCACACCTGCGTATCAAGAGACATCATTGCGGACATTAAACAATACGATTACGCAAAGTAAATCTTGATGTAAATTTGTAGAAAAACAATAGTTGTTCGCATCAATGAATACCTAACTGCAGTTTTTGTTTATTCCTTTGTCTTTGTTAATTTCGCACCCATGGTCGAGAGCATGCATGCAGATCGCCGGAAATGAACATGCAGTATTTAAATTGCAGTTAAATGTACACTGAATAAAATTAGTTTACAATAATCATATTTGTTAGATAATTTTAGATATAAATTTGTAAGACTGTGAGGTGACATTTAATAAGTTAGCTGGATTTTAAAAAGATTTTATTAAAGGTTTTTTGTTTGTGGGGTTTTTTTAATAAATGGAGTATACTGTGAAGTCGGCATTCTTAGCCGAGGTATTTTGTAAACAGATATCACAACAAGCATTTAACTGCGTAAAACAAATTTGGCTAAAGCCTTTTCAATATGGCTAATAAAAATTCCATTTGGCTAATATTCTGGCTACAGGTATTTTTGATCCAGGGTGAGCCCTGCATGACCCAATTATTAATTGTAATAACATTTCCGCTGAATTAAATGCCTTGTAGTCTATGGCAGGTTTACCGGCCTCGGTGGCGTCGTGGTTAGCCATCGGTCTACAGGCTGGTAGGTACTGGGTTCGGATCCCAGTCGAGGCATGGGATTTTTAATCCAGATACCGACTCCAAACCCTAAGAGAGTGCTCCGCAAGGCTCAATGGGTAGGTGTAAACCACTTGCACCGACCAGTGATCCATAACTGGTTCAACAAAGGCCATGGTTTGTGCTATCCTGCCTGTGGGAAGCGCAAATAAAAGACCCCTTGCTGCCTGTAGTAAAAGAGTAGCCTATGTGGCGACAGCAGAGGCAATTCCATAACGCCATATGCAAAAATTTCTTTCTGGCAAAACACTGGCTTGTATGGTGATTAAAGAATTAAATTCTTTTCTTAATTAAATTTTAAAATAAACATTAATTACACAAAATATCTAGTCATTGTACTATGGATGCTACCTATTTCTGTATGTATATATGATACTGGGAAGTAAAATGATGCTTGAGTTACTACAAACATTAACAGACACTCTAACCAACAAAATGCATTATACCAATCATTACCAATCATTGAAAATGGATATACTACTGGGGCGTAGCCAGAGACAAAAAAAACGCCAAGGCAAACCCAGACCTGTAAAATGAATATCAGTGTCATGGAAAAAATAAAATAAATCTGGGGAAATTCCAGACAAGGCAAGCACCTCGTCTGCCTCCTGCTGGCTACGCCATTGTATTAGCCAGCAGTATATTGTATACATTAGCAGAAATCGTAAATCATTAAAAATGATCCCATGGCTAGTAAACTTTTATAAAAATTCTAAAAGCCCTGTATTGTATAGCAGCAGCAAACTTACAGACTCTATAAATAAAGTTTTGCTCAGCAAATCACGAACCTTGACCAAGTCGAGTGACAGCCCAGCAGGTGGAGCACTGTCCATGTACTTCTTCAGGTCCTGGTTGAGATACTCAAACACCAGGTACAGCTTCTTCTCACTGTGCACCACGTCAAGCAATCTGCAACACGATACTTCAAACATGTACAGAGCTCGAACCCATGTCAAGCAATCTGCAACACAATACTTCACACACGTACTGAGCTTGAACTTTAGATTTTGTCTCCCAGTCTCACAGCAATTTAAAAACTAAATTGCTGTGAGTAAAATGACCTACCGACGGCAATTTAAAACCTGCTCATGGCATTTGAAAAAATCGAAAAGACTTTTGCAGCAAATAAATAAGACTGCAAGGTTATTTTGGGATATGTAGACATATTTTAAGTGTACTAATATTATATACTCAGGGATCTCACTGACCCTCGAAAAGTGTCTTTTGAAGCATGGAACATATGGACAGGACTCTTATTTTTTTAGTTTTAACTTAAAATCCTATTATGGGAGTCCCCAAATTTCACAAGAAAGCTCAAATGACCCCCAATGGAGAAAGTCCAGTGAGAATCCTGTATACTGGTAGCTAATGTATACCAGGTGTAAACATTTTGCTATAATTGGGGAGCTTTACCAACGGCACTTTTGTGCCGTCGGTGATGCTCCCGACCTATGGCAATATACATCTCAGTGACACCAATTGCCATCGGTATCGTCGTTAAGTTTGAGCTCTGCACTGAGAGTACTGCTAAAACAATACATGTCCCCATCTCATTTTGTTCAGTATCACGTCATGATTTTCTTTGCAAGTGTTGGAGTTTGCTACACAATTTTAAAAACATTAAAGAAATTATCTGAAAATTATAATAAAATTACTAAATATCCACTTTTAGCATACTGTCACCTAGGGTTTCTGCCAGAGGATAAAATGGGTATGGCGCAATACCAAATTCTTTTTGCAGATTTGTTTTTAAAATAAGTTTGAGCGGGATTTAGCTCAGTCGGTTGAGTGCTCACCTGAGGTGCTTGTGTTTTAGGATCGAACCACCTCAGTGGATCCATTCAGCTCATTGGGTTTTTCTCGTTCCAACCAGTGCACCACAAATGGACAAAGGCTGTGTTATGTGCTTTTCTGCCTGTGGGAAAGTGCATATAAAAGATCCCTTACTGCATTAGGAAAAATGTGTAGCGGGTTTCCTCTGATGACTACGAGTCATAATTACCAAATGTTTGAAATTCAATAGCTGATGATTAATTAATTAATGTGCTCCAGTGGTGTCGTTAAACAAAACAAACTTTTTATAAGTTGACCGTTTGACAAAATTAATTACTCTTATTATTACTGTATGATTTTCTTAACCTTAACCATAACATTTTCTTTCTGGGGAGCCCCCACACTATCAACTGTGGTTGCATTCAGCACACACATTGTAAATATTCAATTTCATAGCGCCATACCCAAAAATGTCTTTCCGGCAGAAACACTGTCACCCCAAACAAAATTTAATTGACATGTAATTAGCTGATTAAATTACATTTGGTAGAAAAATAACTATTGTTGTTTAATCAATAACACGTACAGTAGCAGATCCGGATCCCCCCTTTGTAAATTCGAGCATGTGTTCAGCTGTAAGAGGCACACTATGTAAAAGGAGAGATCAGTCATCACATTTGGACCCACCTCCCCTCCCTTTTCAGAAATCCTGCATCCGTGCCTGATGTAAAATTATTGTTGTGTGGTCATTTAATCACAAACAAAAAACTAAAATATCACCCAAAAAAAAGTTGTTGAGAACAGCAGTGTCTGCACTTAACTTTTTTTTCGAGTTGCCATCCGGGCAAGTGGTGACAGCACTTTCACTTGCCCGAATCTATTTTCACTTGCCTGAATAATATTTTCTAAAAAAAAAACAATATTGCAACAGATTGCGTTACCAAATGTTGAGCACTGGTATAACCGACACAACCCTTCCTCCCCCCACCCCACTCAATGAAATAATAATAATAAAAAAAAAAACCTAAAATATAATGTTCAGTGGAGACGATCTATGACGTGTACACATAAACAGGGCTGAATCTTGTCGACATGAATTTGTGCCCAATTTTACATGCCACTTAACTTACCTTACACCTATTCCTATATTGGGCATATGTTTATATGTAAAAGCAGACCTACACTTTTTCATTGTGCAAAGTAGGCTACATAGCTGTACTTTTATTTATTTATTAATTATTGATTTAAAAAAAAAAAAAAAAAATTGGGTCGCCAGGCGGGCAACCTTACTGTGGGTTTTCAGTCGCCCGTCGTCGTTTTCAGTCGCTAGGGGCAATCGGGCGACCGTTAAGTTCGAACCCTGGAACAGCCTATTGTACTTCTTTTAAATTTAGTGTCAAGAAATATTATAATTATAGTTTCTTGTAGGCTATAGCTTTGCTAAATTCACTAAAATGTTATGCTCGCTGACATTTCTTGATTTACAGTAATTACTTGACAACATTGGGATGATCAAGTTCCTTCAGGAGTGATATTTCTCGAATGGCAGTACTTGGAACACCTTCAGATTCACTGCAAAATGAAAAACAATTTGGCAATACAAAATATTATTAAATTAATTGAATTTAAAAAAAAGCAAAAAAAAAAAAGCATTAAACATGTTCCCAACTTATTAATATAATCATACTAACACTAGGCCTAATACCCAACTGTACCTGTCATTTCCAATAACTAAATGCAAACAGTACCATAAAGCAAGATCTATTGGGGGAGGGGCGTACCGATGCGCCTGGGTAATGTGTGTTGTGGAGTGGGTGGTGTAGTAAAGGGGTTTTGGAAAAAAATTGTAAGTTCTTAATAAAAATAATTTAAAAAAATAATAATAAAATAACAGTTAACGTGGATGCATAACAAACTCGAGGGAGTACGGACAATACCTCACCGGACAATTGCTTACCAATAAAGTGAGAATAGGCCAATTACTTACCACAATTGCTGATTTTTTTTATCAATAAAATTATATTTTAGGTTATCATTATGGTATGTGTGTGTAAATGGTTGGGTGGGAGTGGGAATCTCTGATATTATCAGTGGGTAGGCTATGGTAACTTCAGTTTATTAAACACCTTTAAATAAATAACAAAATTAATTCTAAATCAGCTATATCGTGGATCCTATGGGAACGTACATCAGTCACATTAACATCAGTGTTAACTCGAGAAAGTTGCTTTAACATTACGTAACATCATCACGCCTGTCACGAAGTGCCAATATAATATATTACGTAACTGTCTGAATCAACAAGTGCTGGTAGACGATAGAACGGTCAACCATGCCATTTTAATAAAATAAATATTAGGTAGACTGTAGAAAAAAAAAAAAAAACACGGCCGACTCTGTAATTGCAAGGCTAAAAATATTATTATGTTTTTAAATAGACTAAAAGCTAAAACGGGATGATGAATTAAGTAGCTTACGCATCCAAACGAATTTTCTTCAAAGCAACCAGACGATTTGTCAATTTGTCTCTTGCTTTATAAACCACGCCGTATGTCCCTTCGCCAATCTTTTCGATCTTCTGGAAATTCTCCATCTTATTTTTGCAATGAAATGGAAACTACTGCTTCAAATGCGTTGTCATAATATGGTTTTGTTCACTGTTAGAAGAACCGTTAACTTATTTCATCCAAGCATTTGTTATTGTTCCGTCTGCGTTTTCCCGCGCAAACACATGTTCTCACAATAATCCATTCAGCCGATTGGTTGAACCGAAAGGTCAAGTTGCGGTGACAGGTGGCCAGCGGGTGGAGGCGTTTTAGCATTTGGCTGGCAGAAAAATCGGAACACTTCGTAGTTTGAACGGAATTAACCGAAGTAATCCGATTGGAAAGGGAGGGAAGGAATGTCTGGGTTGCGTTACTTTAGGCCTATAGAAAAATAGCGTACTGTTGTTGAGAAACTTGTCATTTATCGCCGTGTTATGCTTAGCTTGTACAACGTTCTCCTGATTAACGACAACTCAGTACAATTTAGAAGAACCTGGGTATACAGGGCCGTAGCTAGCGGGGGGGGGGGGCAAGGGGGGGGGGCAACTGCCAAAAAAAACAGAAAAAATCCGGAAAGCATTATAGAAACTTAAAGAAAATTCTCTTCTTAACTGTTTAAGGAGTTTTAAACTATTAACTACTCAGCTGCTTCCCCAAACAAAAAATCCTAGCTACGGCCCTGGTCTAGGTTGTAAAATTATGAAATTATTCGGTTTTGTCTCCCCTTGTTCAATTTAGTTACCCCAAAACTGAAAACAATCTAGCTAATAGTTTGTTTTGTTTCACGACACCACTAAAGCACATATCCCGAGTACTCTGTAAGAGAGCTAGACGGACATTTGGACGTATATAACTGTCCAAATTAGCCCGAGTACTCTGACTGTAAGAGAGCTAGACGGACATTTGGACATAAATACGCTCTCATATTGTAATGAGCGTGTTTATGTCCAAATGTCCGTCTAGCTCTCTTACAGTCAGAGTACTCGGGCTATGTCCAAATGTCCGTGTAGCTCTCTTACAGTCAGAGTAGCCTACTCGGGCTATAAAGCACATTGTTTTATTAATTATAAGATGTCAAACATTTGGTAATTCAGACATGTAGTAGCAAGGGATCTTTTATATTCACCATCTCAGACTGGATAGCACATAACATGGCGGCCGTTGATATACCAGTTGTTACATTTTTTTCATCAGTAGCAAGGGATCTTTTATATTCACCATCCCATAGACTAGATAGCACAGACCACGTCCGACGGCCTTTGATATACCAGTCGTGGTGTACTGGCTGCAACAAGAAATAACCCAATGGGCCCACCATGGGGATCGATCCTAGACTGACCGCACTTTAGACGAGCGCTTTACCGATATGGCGCTACATCCCGTTTCTGCCTAGCTAATAAGTTCAGTTTTACTTTCTGCTGAATTCATGATGTTATTGTTCAACAACAGCAGAATGCGAGATTACCTCCCACAACTAATGGTATTATATCAATTTCACACCTTGATGTATTATACACAGCTCTGCATATATATGTACATATTATCGTTGACACACTAAATACAGTTCTGTCCAATGGGTGTCAATGCAGATCAAAGCAGGGACGTAGCGTGATCTGGACCTCGGGGGGGGGGGGGGGGGGGGCGTCGAATATGAACCAAGTGAACCCTTTTTCTATTTTGTTTTTGCACCACTAGAAACTCCATATGTATAAACCTATTATATGTTTTAGTTCTGAAAGCGGACCCACACACCCCACACACCACAGCCTACGCACGCCTCTGCAAAATGTAGGCCTCCTGATCCGAATTGCGTTTCGCCGTTGACACACCGCCGCTCAATACGGATGAATTCGGATCAATCCGTTTCGACCGAGACGCACCCAATATACTTACAACTTCAATCATTCAATTTATTTTCGAGCATTTATCCAGTTAATGTCAAAGCACGCCGTCCTCGACACACACAGACATCAGCTGACCAGTGCACCACGGCTGGCATATCAAAGACTGTGGTATGTGCTATCCTGTCTCTGGGATGATGCATATAAACGATCCCTTGCTCAAAGGAAAATGTAGTGGGGTTTTTTTCTAAGACGATATGTCAAAATTACCAGATGTTTCACATTCAGTAGCCGATGATGAATAAATCAGTATACTATAGTGGTGTCATTAAATAAAAAAATAAAAAACACTTTTATCTTTTAACTTTTTGTGTCTGTGACGTATTCGCCAATGTACCGTTGACACACCAGAATCCAAAACCGTACTAAAGCGTAATGTATGAATGTGTATGTATTTATGTATGAATATTTATATATTGTATGTATGTCGAGGTTGACTATGTCAAAGTATGCCGTTGCTGGGACTCGAACCTGTGGCACCGAATCACCTGCAAATTCCAGACTAACCACGATGCACTCTGAGCTATTGACCGGTCTCAGTGGCGTCGTGATTAGGCCATCGGTCTACAGGCTGGTAGGTACTGGGTTCGGATCCCAGTCGAGGCATGGGATTTTTAATCCAGATACCGACTCCAAACCCTGAGTGAGTGCTCCGCAAGGCTCAATGGGTAGGTGTAAACCACTTGCACCGACTAGTGATCCATAACTGGTTCAACAAAGGCCATAGTTTGTGCTATCCTGCCTGTGGGAAGCGCAAATAAAAGATCTCTTGCTGCTAGTCGGAAAAAATTGCCCATGTAGTGGCGACAGCGGGTTTCCTCTCAAAATCTGTGTGGTCCTTAACCATATGTCTGACGCCATATAACCGTAAATAAAATGTGTTGAGTGTGTCGTTAAATAAAACATTTCTTTCTTTCTTTCTTTCTGAGCTATTGAGGCACCCACAAAAAGGATGCTCTTTAACTCAGCCACATGCATGGGCTTACAATCTACGCGGTCGATCCCGCTTATGTGCATGAAACAGTGGGCAGACCTGGCACGCATGTATTTATGTATGAATATCTATATATTGTATGTATATCGAGGTTGACTGTTACATATATAGATATTAACGCATTTTCACATGGAATAATTAAATCCTTTCTGGCCTCACAAATTGCCCCATGCCGTTGCTGGGACTCGAACCTGTGGCACTGAATCGCCCACAAATTCCAGACTAACCACAATGCGCTCAGAGCTATTGAGGCATCCATAAAAAGGATGCTCTTTAACTCAGCCACATTGATGGGGCCTACAATCTACGCAGTCGATCACGCTTACGCGCATGAAACAGTGGGCAGACCTGGTACATATGTATTTATGTATGAATATCTATATATTGTATGTATGTCGAGGTTGACCGTTACATACATAGAAATTAACTCACTTTCACAGGGAATAATTAAATTCTTGCTGGTCTCACAAATTGTCCCATGCCGTTGCTGGGACTCGAACCTGTGGCACCAAATCGCCCGCAAATTCCAGACTAACCACGATATGCTCCAAGCTATTGAGGCATCCATAAAAAGGATGCCCTTTAACTCAACCCCATGCATGGGGCCTGTGTATGTATGTATGTATGTATTTTTATATTTTGAATATCTCTATTGTATGTATGTCGGGTTTTGACGTAAACATACATATATTCAATGACGCACTGGCACAGGGGATATTAAAATCCTTTATTGCCTTCACAAATTTCCTCATGCCGTTACCGAGACCCGAACCTGTGGCACCCAATCGCCGCAATTGTTGGACCGGAACGCTACCAATCAGACCAACTACTCTATGTGTGTGTGTGTGTGTGTGTGTATGTATATGTCTGTGTGTGTATGTCTGCGTGTGTGTATGTATGTATGTGTGTGTGTGTCTTCGCGTGTGTGTCTGTGTGTGTATGTATGGGTGTATGTATGTATGTATGTGTATGGGTGTGTGTGTGTGTGTATGTGTGTATGTGTGCATGTATGTATGTATGTATGTATGTATGTATGTGTGTGTGTATAAAATGCAGCTTTGGCAGAAAGGGGGTGGCAGGAAGCGAGATGAGTTGTCCCCGAAGAAAAATACAAAAGCATGTTTCGGGAGCAGAGGAGCATGTGGAACTGACCCTACGTAAGTTAGAGGGGAAGTGTATGCGCGCCACCCTTGAAGTTAGAGGGACAGTGTATGCGCGCCACCCTTGAAGTTAGAGGGGCAGTGTATGCGTGCCACCTTTGAAGTTAGAGGGGCAGTGTATACATGCGTGCCACCCTTGAAGTTAGAGGGGCAGTGTATGCGTGCCACCCTTGAAGTTAGAGGGGCAGTGTATACATGCGCGCCACCCTTGAAGTTAGAGGGGCAGTGTATACATGCGCGCCACCCTTGAAGTTAGAGGGGCAGTGTATACATGCGTGCCACCCTTGAAGTTAGAGGGGCAGTGAATGGGCGCCACCCTTGAAGTTAGAGGGGCAGTGTATGCGTGCCACCCTTGAAGTTAGAGGGGCAGTGTATGCGCGCCACCCTTGAAGTTAGAGGGGCAGTGTATGCGCGCCACCCTTGAAGTTAGAGGGGCAGTGTATGCGTGCGTGCCACCCTTGAAGTTAGAGGGGCAGTGTATGCGTGCGTGCCACCCTTGAAGTTAGAGGGGCAGTGTATACATGCGCGCCACCCTTGAAGTTAGAGGGGCAGTGTATACATGCGTGCCACCCTTGAAGTTAGAGGGGCAGTGTATGCGCGCCACCCTTGAAGTTAGAGGGGCAGTGTATGCATGCCACCCTTGAAGTTAGAGGGGCAGTGTATGCGTGCCACCCTTGAAGTTAGAGGGGCAGTGTATGCGTGCCACCCTTGAAGTTAGAGGGGCAGTGTATGCGTGCCACCCTTGAAGTTAGAGGGGCAGTGTATACATGCGTGCCACCCTTGAAGTTAGAGGGGCAGTGTATGTGTGCCACCCTTGAAGTTAGAGGGGCAGTGTATGCGCGCCGCCCTTGAAGTTAGAGGGGCAGTGTATGTGTGCGTGCCACCCTTGAAGTTAGAGGGGCAGTGAATGGGCGCCACCCTTGAAGTTAGAGGGGCAGTGTATGCGTGCGTGCCACCCTTGAAGTTAGAGGGGCAGTGTATACATGCGCGCCACCCTTGAAGTTAGAGGGGCAGTGTATACATGCGTGCCACCCTTGAAGTTAGAGGGGCAGTGTATGCGCGCCACCCTTGAAGTTAGAGGGGCAGTGTATGCATGCCACCCTTGAAGTTAGAGGGGCAGTGTATGCGTGCCACCCTTGAAGTTAGAGGGGCAGTGTATGCGTGCCACCCTTGAAGTTAGAGGGGAAGTGTATGCGTGCCACCCTTGAAGTTAGAGGGGCAGTGTATACATGCGTGCCACCCTTGAAGTTAGAGGGGCAGTGTATGTGTGCCACCCTTGAAGTTAGAGGGGCAGTGTATGCGCGCCGCCCTTGAAGTTAGAGGGGCAGTGTATGTGTGCGTGCCACCCTTGAAGTTAGAGGGGCAGTGAATGGGCGCCACCCTTGAAGTTAGAGAGGCAGTGTATGCGTGCCACCCTTGAAGTTAGAGGGGCAGTGTATGCACGCCACCCTTGAAGTTAGAGGGGCAGTGTATGCGCGCCACCCTTGAAGTTAGAGGGGCAGTGAATGGGCGCCACCCTTGAAGTTAGAGGGGCAGTGTATGCGCGCCACCCTTGAAGTTAGAGGGGCAGTGTATACATGCGTGCCACCCTTGAAGTTAGAGGGGCAGTGTATGCATGCCACCCTTGAAGTTAGAGGGGCAGTGTATGCACGCCACCCTTGAAGTTAGAGGGGCAGTGTATGCGTGCCACCCTTGAAGTTAGAGGGGCAGTGTATACATGCGCGCCACCCTTGAAGTTAGAGGGGCAGTGTATGTGTGCCACCCTTGAAGTTAGAGGGGCAGTGTATACATGCACGCCACCCTTGAAGTTAGAGGGGCAGTGTATGCATGCCACCCTTGAAGTTAGAGGGGCAGTGTATGCGTGCCACCCTTGAAGTTAGAGGGGCAGTGTATGCACGCCACCCTTGAAGTTAGAGGGGCAGTGTATGCATGCCACCCTTGAAGTTAGAGGGGCAGTGTATGCGTGCCACCCTTGAAGTTAGAGGGGCAGTGTATGTGTGCCACCTTTGAAGTTAGAGGGGCAGTGAATGGGCGCCACCCTTGAAGTTAGAGAGGCAGTGTATGCGCGCCACCCTTGAAGTTAGAGGGGCAGTGTATGCGTGCGTGCCACCCTTGAAGTTAGAGGGGCAGTGTATACATGCGTGCCACCCTTGAAGTTAGAGGGGCAGTGTATGCACGCCACCCTTGAAGTTAGAGGGGCAGTGTATGCGTGCCACCCTTGAAGTTAGAGGGGCAGTGTATACATGCGCGCCACCCTTGAAGTTAGAGGGGCAGTGTATACATGCGTGCCACCCTTGAAGTTAGAGGGGCAGTGTATGCACGCCACCCTTGAAGTTAGAGGGGCAGTGTATGCACGCCACCCTTGAAGTTAGAGGGGCAGTGTATGCACGCCACCCTTGAAGTTAGAGGGGCAGTGTATGTGTGCGTGCCACCCTTGAAGTTAGAGGGGCAGTGTATACATGCGTGCCACCCTTGAAGTTAGAGGGGCAGTGTATGCATGCCACCCTTGAAGTTAGAGGGGCAGTGTATGCACGCCACCCTTGAAGTTAGAGGGGCAGTGTATGCGTGCCACCCTTGAAGTTAGAGGGGCAGTGTATACATGCACGCCACCCTTGAAGTTAGAGGGGCAGTGTATGCGTGCCACCCTTGAAGTTAGAGGGGCAGTGTATGTGTGCCACCCTTGAAGTTAGAGGGGCAGTGTATGCACGCCACCCTTGAAGTTAGAGGGGCAGTGTATGCGTGCCACCCTTGAAGTTAGAGGGGCAGTGTATACATGCACGCTACCCTTGAAGTTAGAGGGGCAGTGTATGCATGCCACCCTTGAAGTTAGAGGGGCAGTGTATGCGTGCCACCCTTGAAGTTAGAGGGGCAGTGTATGCACGCCACCCTTGAAGTTAGATGGGCAGTGTATGCATGCCACCCTTGAAGTTAGAGGGGCAGTGTATGCGTGCCACCCTTGAAGTTAGAGGGGCAGTGTATGTGTGCCACCTTTGAAGTTAGAGGGGCAGTGAATGGGCGCCACCCTTGAAGTTAGAGGGGCAGTGTTTGTGCGCCACCCTTGAAGTTAGAGGGGCAGTGTATGCGTGCGTGCCACCCTTGAAGTTAGAGGGGCAGTGTATGCGTGCCACCCTTGAAGTTAGAGGGGCAGTGTATGCATGCCACCCTTGAAGTTAGAGGGCAGTGTATGCGTGCCACCCTTGAAGTTAGAGGGGCAGTGTATGCGTGCCACCCTTGAAGTTAGAGGGGCAGTGTATGCGTGCCACCCTTGAAGTTAGAGGGGCAGTGTATGCGTGCCACCCTTGAAGTTAGAGGGGCAGTGTATGCGTGCCACCCTTGAAGTTAGAGGGGCAGTGTATACATGCGTGCCACCCTTGAAGTTAGAGGGGCAGTGTATGTGTGCCACCCTTGAAGTTAGAGGGGCAGTGTATGCGCGCCGCCCTTGAAGTTAGAGGGGCAGTGTATGTGTGCGTGCCACCCTTGAAGTTAGAGGGGCAGTGAATGGGTGCCACCCTTGAAGTTAGAGGGGCAGTGTATGCGTGCCACCCTTGAAGTTAGAGGGGCAGTGTATGCACGCCACCCTTGAAGTTAGAGGGGCAGTGTATGCGCGCCACCCTTGAAGTTAGAGGGGCAGTGAATGGGCGCCACCCTTGAAGTTAGAGGGGCAGTGTATGCGCGCCACCCTTGAAGTTAGAGGGGCAGTGTATGTGTGCCACCCTTGAAGTTAGAGGGGCAGTGTATGCGTGCCACCCTTGAAGTTAGAGGGGCAGTGTATGCACGCCACCCTTGAAGTTAGAGGGGCAGTGTATGCGCGCCACCCTTGAAGTTAGAGGGGCAGTGTATGGGCGCCACCCTTGAAGTTAGAGGGGCAGTGTATGCGCGCCACCCTTGAAGTTAGAGGGGCAGTGTATACATGCGTGCCACCCTTGAAGTTAGAGGGGCAGTGTATGCACGCCACCCTTGAAGTTAGAGGGGCAGTGTATGCATGCCACCCTTGAAGTTAAGAGGGGCAGTGTATGTGTGCGTGCCACCCTTGAAGTTAGAGGGGCAGTGTATACATGCGTGCCACCCTTGAAGTTAGAGGGGCAGTGTATGCATGCCACCCTTGAAGTTAGAGGGGCAGTGTATGCATGCCACCCTTGAAGTTAGAGGGGCAGTGTATGCGTGCCACCCTTGAAGTTAGAGGGGCAGTGTATGCACGCCACCCTTGAAGTTAGAGGGCAGTGTATGCATGCCACCCTTGAAGTTAGAGGGGCAGTGTATGCGTGCCACCCTTGAAGTTAGAGGGGCAGTGTATGTGTGCCACCTTTGAAGTTAGAGGGGCAGTGTATGCGCGCCACCCTTGAAGTTAGAGGGGCAGTGTATGCGTGCGTGCCACCCTTGAAGTTAGAGGGGCAGTGTATACATGCGTGCCACCCTTGAAGTTAGAGGGGCAGTGTATGCACGCCACCCTTGAAGTTAGAGGGGCAGTGTATGCACGCCACCCTTGAAGTTAGAGGGGCAGTGTATGCGTGCCACCCTTGAAGTTAGAGGGGCAGTGTATACATGCGCGCCACCCTTGAAGTTAGAGGGGCAGTGTATACATGCGTGCCACCCTTGAAGTTAGAGGGGCAGTGTATGCACGCCACCCTTGGAGTTAGAGGGGCAGTGTATGCGCGCCACCCTTGAAGTTAGAGGGCAGTGTATGCGTGCGTGCCACCCTTGAAGTTAGAGGGGCAGTGTATGCATGCCACCCTTGAAGTTAGAGGGGCAGTGTATGCACGCCACCCTTGAAGTTAGAGGGGCAGTGTATGCACGCCACCCTTGAAGTTAGAGGGGCAGTGTATACATGCACGCCACCCTTGAAGTTAGAGGGAGCAGTGTATACATGCGTGCCACCCTTGAAGTTAGAGGGGGCAGTGTATACATGCGTGCCACCCTTGAAGTTAGAGGGGCAGTGTATGCACGCCACCCTTGAAGTTAGAGGGGCAGTGTATGCACGCCACCCTTGAAGTTAGAGGGGCAGTGTATGCGCGCCACCCTTGAAGTTAGAGGGGCAGTGAATGGGCGCCACCCTTGAAGTTAGAGGGGCAGTGTATGCGCGCCACCCTTGAAGTTAGAGGGGCAGTGTATACATGCGTGCCACCCTTGAAGTTAGAGGGGCAGTGTATGCACGCCACCCTTGAAGTTAGAGGGGCAGTGTATGCATGCCACCCTTGAAGTTAAGAGGGGCAGTGTATGTGTGCGTGCCACCCTTGAAGTTAGAGGGGCAGTGTATACATGCGTGCCACCCTTGAAGTTAGAGGGGCAGTGTATGCATGCCACCCTTGAAGTTAGAGGGGCAGTGTATGCATGCCACCCTTGAAGTTAGAGGGGCAGTGTATGCGTGCCACCCTTGAAGTTAGAGGGGCAGTGTATGCACGCCACCCTTGAAGTTAGAGGGGCAGTGTATGCATGCCACCCTTGAAGTTAGAGGGGCAGTGTATGCGTGCCACCCTTGAAGTTAGAGGGGCAGTGTATGTGTGCCACCTTTGAAGTTAGAAGGGCAGTGTATGCGCGCCACCCTTGAAGTTAGAGGGGCAGTGTATGCGTGCGTGCCACCCTTGAAGTTAGAGGGGCAGTGTATACATGCGTGCCACCCTTGAAGTTAGAGGGGCAGTGTATGCACGCCACCCTTGAAGTTAGAGGGGCAGTGTATGCACGCCACCCTTGAAGTTAGAGGGGCAGTGTATGCGTGCCACCCTTGAAGTTAGAGGGGCAGTGTATACATGCGCGCCACCCTTGAAGTTAGAGGGGCAGTGTATACATGCGTGCCACCCTTGAAGTTAGAGGGGCAGTGTATGCACGCCACCCTTGAAGTTAGAGGGGCAGTGTATGCGCGCCACCCTTGAAGTTAGAGGGGCAGTGTATGCGTGCGTGCCACCCTTGAAGTTAGAGGGGCAGTGTATGCATGCCACCCTTGAAGTTAGAGGGGCAGTGTATGCACGCCACCCTTGAAGTTAGAGGGGCAGTGTATGCACGCCACCCTTGAAGTTAGAGGGGCAGTGTATACATGCACGCCACCCTTGAAGTTAGAGGGGGCAGTGTATACATGCGTGCCACCCTTGAAGTTAGAGGGGCAGTGTATGCACGCCACCCTTGAAGTTAGAGGGGCAGTGTATGCGCGCCACCCTTGATGTTAGAGGGGCAGTGTATGCGTGCGTGCCACCCTTGAAGTTAGAGGGGCAGTGTATACATGCGTGCCACCCTTGAAGTTAGAGGGGCAGTGTATGCATGCCACCCTTGAAGTTAGAGGGGCAGTGTATGCATGCCACCCTTGAAGTTAGAGGGGCAGTGTATGCGTGCCACCCTTGAAGTTAGAGGGGCAGTGTATGCGTGCCACCCTTGAAGTTAGAGGGGCAGTGTATGTGTGCCACCAGCTGAAAAAAGGTGATCACAATTTTAATTAGAATCAATATTTAGTTTTTATTCAAACCAGTTATTCTTCATGCTATTTGCACTGGCTGGAGCAAGAAATAGCCCAATGGGCCCACCGACGGGGATCGATCCCAGACCGACCGTGCATCAAGCGAATGCTTTACCACTGGGCGTAGCCCTCTCATGCTATTTGAACACTGAATATGACCAGTGTGCATAATACACAATCTAAATTGTTTAATAGATTTATAATAGTGCCTATGAAAAGAGCTCCCATGGAAGACCTGTAATATTGTTAATCAATAATTTTTTAGAAGAAAAAACAACAAACGTGTATAAATATGCTCATTTTTATTCTTATATTTGAACATGTAGTATACCTGCATTTAAAACCAACACGGATGTGGGGCAATCAATTTGATAAGCAAATGTATATGGTGTATACAAATGTTCACATGGAAATTAAACAAACAGCTAGATATATTCTGCAATTTATTGCATTGTGGGTGCAGCTGGTGAAAAGCACCACAATTCAATTCAATTTATTGTATCAATACGCCCTGTGGGGAAGCATACATTCAAACAAAACAAGTACATGGATACACCAACATACAGATCTCTTTTTACTGCACACAATAGCAAATTATAATGCTATATTTTATTTGTATTGGGGGAGGACATTTTTCTTCCAATGAGATCCTATGTGGAATAGTCTAAAGCCACCCTGTAGACATTCAAAGAACTCTCTTTATTGTATACTTGCAGTTAAAAAAAGAACAGTAAAGAAAGATAAAAAAAAGAGGAATGTTTTTTCTATTGACACCCCAGCACATTAGAACCTACAGCAGTTCATATGGGGTTGTTTTCCTTAGAAATTTGGTCTAGACTGCCAAAAAAACACTTGAAGAAAATACAACAAACGTGTATAAATATGCTCATTTTTATTCTTATATTTGAACATGTAGTATACCTGCATTTAAAACCAACACGGATGTGGGGCAATCAGTTTGATAAGCAAATGTATATGGTGTATACAAAACTTCACATGGGAATTAAACAAACAGCTACATGTAGGTATATTCTGCAATTTATTGCATTGTGGGTGCGGCTGGTGAAAAGCACCGCAATTCAATTCAATTTATTGTATCAATACGCCCCGTGGGGAAGCATACATTCAAACAAAACAAGTACATGGATACACCAACATACAGATCTCTTTTTACTGCACACAATAGCAAATTATCAGGCTGTATTTTATTTGTATTGGGGGAGGACATTTTTCTTCCAATGAGATCCTATGTGGAATAGTCTCTTGCCACCCTGTAGACATTCAAAGAACTCTCTTTATTGTATACTTGCAGTTAAAAAAGAACAGAAAAGAAAGATAAAAAAAGAGGAATGTTTTTCTATTGACACCCCAGCACATTAGAACCTACAGTAGTTCATATGGGGTTGTTTTCCTTAGAAATTTGGTCTAGACTGCCAAAAAAACACAAAAAACAAACAAAGCAGCACATACCACAGCCTTTTATAAACCTAGCTATTGCGGGGCATTGGTTGGACCTGTCCTGGATGGAGGAGCCGGCTTAGACAGACACCTGCGCCCACGACAGGTGTGCGCTACAACAGCTTGCTCTGAATGTGCATGTTAAACCATAATATGACCTGACCTGACCCAATTCAGAACAGTGCACATTAATCATACGACCCTAGTTAAGCAAGCAAACAAAACCATTAAATGCTGTCTTAATTTGTAATTTGGTTATGAATCTCAATCAAGTCTTTCAAAAAATGTAATTTAATATTTTTTAAATATGTATAATTAAAAAATACTCCATACCATGTGTGATCAGGTTTACCAATAACAATTTATTATTAGCATCAATACAAAGGGTGTAGCGAGAAACACGAAAATTTGTTGTTCAAGAATTGCTTATATTGCAGAATTTTGGTCAATGCAAATGGAGAAATATCTACATGCATTACAATCTGTGATTGTCAAGTTATTGTTGTTTGTTTTGTTTATTTGTGAGGGTTTTTTTTTGGGGGGGGGGGGGTTGTTACTGTTTTTTGTAGTTATTCGATTTTTTATTTATTTATTTTATTAGTTGTTTTTTTAATTGGGGTTAAATATGTACTACATAGGTGGCAAGTTACATGATTCTGCCACCATAAAAACAAAAAAAAAACAGATAAAATATTGCTAATGTTGCTTGGCAACATTTAAAAAAAAAAAAAAAATTCTGGATAGTATTTAACCAATCTCTTAGATTGGTCTAGTTAAAAATAGCTACCGGTAAATCCAAAACAAAAACAAGTCTTTATTGTTTACATATTGTTAAAGTGGTTTTTTTTTTAACCATTTACAGTTCAAACAATTGAATACAATAAATGCTTGTATAATATCTATAAGATAAAATGGTGGGGGTTTTTCTATTCATAAATGGTTTGCTACATTTAGACTTTACTGCAATATTTGTAACAGTCACTCCAAAAAATATCTATAAAAGAAAATTTATTATTAATATAATTAATTAAAAAAAAATTAACATATATTTCACTAAAATAAAACTTTTACAAGTGCTATTAAAATATATTTTTAAAATGTCTACAAGACGATTATGAATTTACTGTTTTCAATTGTGAAACTTTCAAATGGAATAAAATTTAGTTTTTCCCCCCACATTTTGGCATGCTTCATTCTGCATTTGGGAGTCATATGTTTTGTAAGAGTGGACCATCAATAACAAAATTTAATTGTTTGGGGGGGGGGGTGTGTGTTCTTTTATGTCAATCTTTTAAAATGATTTTCCTGGGAATGCATACCTAATATATGGCCCCACATGTGTGTAGGACTGAGTATTCTTATATGTGGACATAAATAATTCATCACACATAAATACCATCATACAACTCACATGGACACGACATACAAAATGCATGAGACAGGAAAATATGCAATAATTAAAAAAATGAAAACCCAATGCACACACACACACGCACAATAATATTAGTGGCTTTTCATCTTGATTTTAATAAAGTGGTATTTAATAAACTTGGTATGTCTTTTTGAACATATGTACATGTTTGATTTACCTTTTAAAATGTGTTTTGTAATCTCAGAACTTAATTTTATAATTATAATGATAAATAAAATATAGTATATAACATTGGTATACTCCAATTTTCCCAAATGTTAATGCAAATACATTTTTGGTATGGTAGTGTACAAAACTTATTTAAATGTGGTCCATGGGGGGAAAAGGTTTATACCATACATGCACGACACCACAAAACTGGAATATCATTTCAAATTAAGTTAATTCACTCACAATAACTGTGTAATGCTTTATATAGTCGTAAATCTATTTTAGGGCAAATAGCAGAAATAACCAACTAACACTTCTAATGTCAAATGTCAAGGGTGGATTTAGGATTTGACCAATGGAGTGGGCATTAGCTTCTTTTCTCTTTTTTTTTAGAGTTTGGAATAGTGCATACTTAAACTTTAGTAAAAAAAATGTCTTGAAAAAAAACCTATGAACGCTAGTCAGAAATTCTGATTGGGGTGGGGGGGTGGGGGAGGCAAAATTTTCAAACAGGATCTCTTGAACCCCTCAGATCCACCGACTCTTAGGAACACTGTTTAACCCTGGTAATCTAAAGCTTGTCCATAAAGCACCTGTATTCACTGCCGTCAGAAAAAGGGGAGGCCAGGGCAGCACTAGCACTACCCACCCACCCCTAAAACTCTGAAAATAAGCCATTGCCCCAAGTTAAAATTCAAATTAATATATGTCTGCCTCCTCCCAGTGAGTCAAGTTCCGATGCCTAAACCATGTGGCTCCACGTATATCCACCCTTGAGATACAACTATACTACAGTGCATTTTCTCTACCACTAGTATATTAACATCACAAAATACAGCAGTTCAGGTCTGTTAAACAAAATTGCAGTAATTCACAAAGTGCAAAACTATATCGCATGATAAAATGGACATCTAAATTCTTCCAGCTATATACATACACATGTATAAGAAAGTGTCAAATATTTATCGACCCACCGTCATAAAATTTACAAAAACATTATCTTATACAATTATATGACGGCTTCAAAACATAATAACCTTTCTAACAGATACAGAAAACAGGTTTTTTCTCCCCCTTCCACAAGCCTAAAATTCCAAATTGATCATGACACTACATAAGCAAACAACACACACCTATATGTACATGTATCTGTTAAGAAACGGATTCTGCGGCCAAAGTTGTGAAAACAGTGATCGAAATTCGACTGTACAGTCATTAAAATATATATATTTTGCACAACTCTGGCATGTGTTCCAATGTAATTAGTATTTAACTAAACATCTTTAAAAGTTTATTCTTTCTTGTGTCCTGTGAGTCTGTGCCACAGCTCAGGTGCTATGGTAGCGGCCACGCCCAACGTGATAGCTCCTACCACCATCGTTTGGGCAATAACTCGATACTGCATGATGAACACAGATGTTGACATTGATCCTTTGTGCTTGTACGATATGACGCCGTATGTCACAGCTCCTATCAATCCAGCAATGCCTGGAAAATATATTTTAAAAAGGCCATTGTTAAGAGTACTAATAAAGTAATGCCTGTTCTCTAATATCGGGCTGAACAAATGTTCATATTTCAAGTAACTCAAGTACTTTAACTCTGAGAATAATAGATAAATCACCATGAAAGTCAAACTTGATCTGTAACAGCCAGACACAAAATTTTACCTGAATATCTCGAGGCATTGTGGAAAAAAAAGTGTTTTGAAAACTGTATGTGGGACGAAACCTAGAGTTCCTGTTGGACTGGTAGAGGACTAATAAATGTGTGAAAAATAATGTTTGTATTATAATGGACCAAATATAAAAAAGGTATTTACGACACTTAATTTAGAAAAACAATTTTAGGATTCCAGAGCAATTATAACAATGATATACTAGTAATATAGATATTTTTGGATTCCATTTCATAATCTCATGATTCCAAACCTAATTCTGGGATTGGCTTGGAATCCAGCTAACTTTGCAGCCTGCATTTATCACTTGATTATATGTAACTACCCTAACTTCCCCAATCAATTGTATTTAATAATTTACGACAAAAGCAAGCATTTAACATGCATTTATATTTCATCCAAATCTTAATGTCTCAGGATTTCAAAGTTCGTGAATTTTTTTTCCCCGATTATATGCTCTGTGCTTAACGGAACCACTCGGAAAAACTTTTTTTCTATAATTATGGTAATAGAGGATTGTACTACAAATTAACAGTCATTCATGTCTGTCATTTTGATGACACGCTGCTGTAAACGATTGGTAACATTAAATCTGGAGGAGGCCTAATAATATGCATTTTTTCGTTCTATTGATGGAAACTGAAATATATTTAGTTAAATAGTTTATTATACTATCAAGTCATTTATGTTGTTTTACAAGTGAGGGCGATGAAAGCGAAGCTCCTTGTCACAAATTAGAGCGTTTGTTTACACTGTGCATAGAGGAGTTGGATGGAGCTGACGTCACTTCGCCCCAAGCTATACCACCGGACGTCATAAAAATGAAACAAAATGGCTGCACCCAGTTAGCAGGAATAATCATGGGTTTTTTTATTAACTCTAAAATTATGCGTTTTTCATTTCTTAAAGTCTCAGTATATGTTGGTGGTCCAGGTATGCATCTTTCCAACACATAAGGCTCTTGTTTCAGTTAACTGTCCCTTTGACCTGTAATTCTGTAATGTGTTCTACCCTTCTTAAAAGGCCAAAATGTAATGTTACAACTTAAAATTACTGTCACATTCCTTTTGGTTTTCAGTATTGTATTATTGTAGGCCTACTTACCAATAGGTACGAAAGGCGCCTGTTTCGACTTTCTCATAAACTTGTCGAAGGTCGATTCTTTTGCATTGGCAGACATGATGAATACTATGAAAGACGATCTGAAAAAAGAAGAAGAACTATCATAATTTGTAACTGATGCTTTAAAGTCACAAACTCTTAATTTCAACCTGGAAAATGAACACTAAGTTTGATTAGCCTACAAACCAGGGCCTCATTCCACGAAGCGATCTTAGTGTATACAGTATACCTTAAGTGTCACTTCAGGTGATCTTAGAGGTAAGATCGCTTCGTGGAACAGGACCTTGTAACATATCTGGATGAAGCAAGACTCTGTAACACTGACTAGAGATCAGCACCATAATCGTTACTTCTCAGAACTATACATGGTTTCGTAGTAAAATATGGCCTGCTGTTCTGCTGACCTATTTAATGGTCTAACAAAGTATTACCTGAACAAAAATAATTTGATTTGTCCCTAAATGTACTTAATTCAACCATCTTCATAACCATCATACTCCATTTATTAATGACATTTTGTAAAAATAATTGTATTATGGCAATGGTCCATAATTCAAAAACTAAAATTACCGAGAGGGGTGGCATGGATTTCACTCCATCATGGTTCATATAAGGTGATGCGATAGCTAGATTTGGTTTCCAACAATTAATGTAATTTTTATTTATTATTCAATTTTAGAGAAATAAGGATCTTAAATCCGTGACAGTATGCCTTTAATGCAGGCCAATAAAATTATGACCTGCTAAATAAAACAATGGCCTGCTGGAAATAAAGACAGCACAGGGCGAGTGGAGGGTTGAAGACAATGTGTGCAAAATTAGGAACTCTGAGATATATTTTAGAGCATTATAAAATTAAAATATAACAGTCACAAGCTCAGCCTCGTTTACCTAGAAGACGATATGATCGTACATGTATACATCGGTCTCTTAAAAAATGATTTGCAACTTTTTAGTAATTTTAGCATGTGAATTTTTATTTCACATGCTAGGTCTAAAAAATGGACTGCTTTTTACAGGCCGCTATTTCGACCCCTGGTTTTCAGATTTATCAAGGCTCGAATATGTTTCCAGTATATCTCAGAATTCTTGATTCGCGTTTGTCACATGCTTTTCCGCATTTTAATTGAAGAACTTAAAATATTTGAAAACATTACTACATTTGTACTGAAATCGTGGACGTGGCCATTTTACCTTGGTGCGCACACTAATAATGGAAGAATTATCTACCAACAACATTTGTGAAACTCATTCGGATCACATCGGCTGATTACGGTTTTTCAAATCAGAGTGAACTATTTAGACTGATTCTCCGAGTGGTCATTCAGTTTAACATGTAGCGTAAAAACTGGTCCTGAAGGGTAATAAACATATAAAACAGGTACATAATTTGTTTGGACTCTTATTTTGTATAGATTTAATAAAATAAGTGTAAAATGCTGGCAATACATGACAGGCTGTGCTCTAAAACTGCTTCTCAATTTCAAACATTTGCCTCCCAATTAAAATTTGAGAAGCAAAGATTGCTTCCCAATCAACAAAATGGATTTTGAGCCATGATTATGTAAAAGAAAGAAAAGACGCACTAAACACATTTTATTTACGGTTATATGGAATCGGACATATGGTTAAGGACCACACAGATATTGAGAGAGGAAACCTGCTGTCGCCAATTCATGGGCTACTATTTTCGATTAGCAGCCAGGGATCTTTTATATGCACCATTCCACAGACAGGGTAGTACATACCACGGCCTTTGATATACCAGTCGTGGTGCACTGGCTGGAATGAGAAATAGCCCAATGGGCCCACTGATTGGGATCGATCCCAGACCGACCGCGCATCAAACGAGCCCTTTACCACTGGGCTACGTCCCGCCCCTTGATTATGTAAAATGCATTTCGTGGCATTACAAAAGCCAGGATGATCAAATACTCTTCGGATGTATGAAAATGGATATTAAACAATGAAATGTAAGTAGCAACCAATTTAAATCATCAAATATGGCTCTAACGGTGAAAAATATGTCATAGCAGTGTTCGAGATTAAAATTTAGGGGCAGTATTTCAAAATCTGGTATCCCACCTGAGAATTTAGTATTATATGGTATCCCGGTGGGATACTGGGTTCTTGAAGTCTGGTATTCAAAATTAAATTCTTGTATCCCCGGGATATCAGGATACCGTTAATCTCGAACACTGCATAGTATTTAAAAACTAGCCCTAGCAGGGTGGAATATACGTACCTATTTCAAAGTTTGTTTTGTTCAACGACACCACTAGAGCACACTGATTTATTGGCGATTGGATAGCAAAGATTTGTTAATTTTGACATATAGTCTTAGAGAGGAACCCCATTCCATTTTTCCATTAGTAGCAAGGGATATTTTCTATGCACCATACCACAGACAGGATAGCAAATACCACAGCCTTTGATATACCAGCAGTGTTGCACTTGCTGGAAAGAGAAAAAGCCCAATGGGCCCACCGATGGGAATCGATCCTAGACTGACCACACATCAAATGAGTGCATTATCACCTTGAGGAGTATGGATTGTACAGGAACCCCCTTGATTTCTTGTGGTACTGGTTAACAACATTAAGTTTAATGTCATGACTAAAATCGAAAATAATCAAACTGAAGGTCTGTGGCATCAGATTTAGGAAAAAATTAGTATTTTAGACACAGTAGCTGGCTACCATTTGGTAGTCAACGATTGCCGAAGTATTACACACAGTCTCCTCTAGCCCTCCCCTACAAATGTCAACATATCAAAAAGGGGAGGGCTAGAGGTGACTTAAGCTAATTCTCGGAACCAGCGTGACGTCACACGGCCTAGTTACCGATCATCCGGGTCTTTGGGGGTGAAACAAAGCCTTAGTGATTACTGTTTTACATAGAATAAAGTTATCATATTAACTTTTTGCATGCCTTGCATATTGTCATTTATTTTCTGTAGCTAACACATAGTTGCAGCATGTCTTATGAGTATTATAGCAGCTTGGGTTGTCATATAAGATAAACAAACAACGGGAATATGAATTAGTACAGTCTACCGTATATTTATTACCGACATGTTTCCGTATAGCTTATATTGTTAAGAGGACCAGACTACAGGCAGGTTGGGCAGAACAATTTTTGTTGATGCAATTTTAAGGTTATATTAATTATAAATTTTAACAACCTTGAAATGATAAGATAATTATTAATATTATAATAATTATGTGGGCTACAAAATATATAATTTGTATGTATAATAATAAAATTTATATGCATGATTCAAGATAATTATTTTTATGATTTAACATAATAATTTTATTTCCAAATAGAATGTAATAATTAAATAATTGCAAAGTTGTTACTTTACAACTTTAAATTACAGTATCATTATTGTCATTCTTATTATATAGATGTATTGGCAACAGTGAAAATGTTCCACTGAATACATTCTTTTATTCTTTAAAAAAAAAAAAAAGGTTTCTTGAAATAATGAAATGATTTTGTTTTTACAGATTGTGAAATTATCTCATGATGTTGGCCTTCCTTACTGGTTGAATGCAGGTGAAAAGAAAATAGCAATAATAAAATATAGCCAACCTCAGACCTTGTCATCTAAGGGGAGTTATATCTCTCTCTAGCTACCCATTACTCCCCTGAGATTAGTTCAAGGAGAATAATATATAGAGCTCTCCCTTTGGCATGTGAATATTAATATTTTAAATTGCCCCCCATAATCTAAGTTAGGGTAGCAATTAATAACTCCCATATTATTTTCATGTCACAGTCTACAACCTACTAAAACAGTGTTACCTCATCGAATAAACATATAACTGTTTTAATAATAGGGTTTAACATGGTATATTTATTAATAAAACACAAAAACTTACTGGAGTAAATAATGTGTAACACACACAGATAGATATAGATATAGATATAGATAGATTAATATATATATATATATATATATTAGTGTTGTTTTATACCTAGTCAGTGGATATTGCATTTTGTCTTGGGCTATATTGGAATTATTGCAATTAAAATTTAAGTAATATGTACAAACTAATTTTTCATAAGATACAGGTGGAGAAAGGAGATGGGGCAATTATCATGACTGTTAGTAAACTGATCTGTATCAATATGCCTTCTGCTAGACTACACATATTTAACCTAAGTTGCTTTTAACCAGGGTTACATTACCTCTTGTATAGATGCACTTATGTAGCATATTCAAGGAAAATGTATGAATGAGATGGTTAAATGCCATATTATTCTCCATGTGAAACAGTGTTTTTAGAAAGGAAAACAAATATCAAATATGGCGATGACCATTCATTTTATTCCAGATAATTGCTGAAGCAGATTGTGTGCACACATGCACACACACAATCCTAAGAACTGCAGAATACCATAAAATGACATGTAGATGCAAAAAGGTAAGTCCTTTAACTTGAACAGAAGCAAAATCTACAAATGTGCCACAATTAAGCACCAAATTACATTGATTCATAAAGTAAATTTAAAAAAACTCAGAAACACATATATATATATACATGTATGTGTGTGTTTGTGTGTGTGTGTGTGTATATATATATATATATATATATATATATATATATATATATATATTATACACATGTATGCGTATGTATGTATGTATCCGAGATACAAGTATACCTTTATTGTTTAATACATTATACATTTGGGCTATTACACGTCCGCAGGTACAATATCTGGAGTGAGGTAGGGGGAAAATCTTGAGTAGTAGGGACAATCTTGGTAGAGGGATAAGCCATATTTATATATAAAGTAGTAGAAAACCTATATTTTCATACTGCAGGCCTGCTACAGACACATTTGCATACACAATTTTTTTTTTTTTAAATAAAGTTAAAAAAAGAACTTTTATAATGAATTATTATATATGTGTGTGTGTGTAATTTAACTGCATATACTTTTATTTTAAAAATAAAATAAATGAATAAATGGATGTAGTAACCGAAGATGGCAAAATAAATACAAGTATAGAGAATGTTTTGATTGAACTCTAAAATTAGATTAAATGAAAAATGAAGACCACACAAATTTGATGACAAAAAGAGTATACTCTTTATTCAATAACTGGATGCATCCGGGTTGTTTTTTTGTTTTTGTTTTTTTTGGTTCATGAAAGTATATGGAATTGTGTATTTTATTTACAGTATAATGTGGAAATGTTATCAATGCACATGCTTTAACCATTTTGGTTGCTATTAACGTCGGTTATTGTTGACAAGCAACAACATTAAACTCCACGTAGTCACATTCTGTGTGGGAAGCCATGGCGTTGCATCAGGTTTGTCACGTTTTAGTGCCTTTACCCAGAAGCGGCATCTTGTCTCTTCTTTTTTAAATTTGTAAAACAATATTTTTTTTAAACATCAAGTTATGGTTTATGCAGCCACCTGCACAACATATTTTAGGCATCTTGGCCGTTAACTGTTGTAAATGATCGACTGAAATTGACTAAATTCACTATCAAACCATACATAACTAAGGAGAAGCTTCACCGCGTCACGTGATAAACAATGGCGGATAGGGCCGAAGTACCTGTATATTCGGTTCCGAGAATTGTTATCAAGATTCTGTCATTTTTGTTTAATTCACATAAAAAAACAGGTCTAATTACCTACATCCCTGTCAAAATAGTGCCAACAGCAAACAACAGTTTACATGTTGTCGGTATGTTTTTATTTTTTATAAGTTTAAATATTACGTTCACATTTTAAAGGGACATTCATGAGTTTGCTGCAATTTTTAAGATGTTATCAACTAACAGACTTTTTGACGTTTGTAATCACATATCAAATATATTTTTCTGCATAAAATATTAGTGGCTGTATATTAAACGTGTTTCTGATCGTTCTAATATTTGTACTAGGTTAAATTTCATTTTATTTCCTAAAAAAGATTTTTTCGTACGTACAAAATTATTTGAAGACAAAATCCAGTTTGGGCTTCTTACAAATATTAAGACGACCAGAAACACATCGAATATACAGACACCGATATTCTAAAGAAGAAAATATATTTAATATGTAAGTTTAATCGTAGAAATATTTTATTAGTCGGAAACATCTTACAATGCAGGAAACTCAGGAATGTCCCTTTAAAAGATAAACAAACAAAAAAGTATCCTTCGTCAAATATATCATATCAAAAGATTACCACTGGATATGTTATATTTATTTTGTACAAAGCCAAAACATGGGTACGAAGAATGACTGTCGTCAACCTTACACCTATCCGGGGAGACGTTAAATTTTTCTCTGGCTGAGACTGAGGGTTTCTAGACGTTTCGTACCCAAACACGTTCGTACCATACTGTTTTGTAACCACTAGCATACCAGTTCATAACCAATTAAATAATGTCATACATTACACATAACATTAATATTTTTTTTAAATACACAATTATAATGTTATATTACAAACATATTGTAACATTTAGCAAAAAAATTGTTGTAATAATCACTCAGTATCTTTTATAAGCATTAAATGAGCAATTATGTGCTGTGAATCACTGAAGCATGCCGTTTCGTAACCAAAAAGCATACCTTTTCGTAGCCAAAGAGCAATTCTTTTGTCTTGTAATTTGGTGTCGATTCCACAGTGCAGCGATGGTGTTTATTGTTATGCATAACCGTTCCGAGATATCGATCTGAATATTTCGCAAGACCGATCCTCTCTTCGTACGTATATATGCTCAAAACAAAAACATTCATACACGCACACGTACTTACGTGCGCACACGCACGCACATATAACAAAAATATAATAAGATCTGATATCCATGTTTTTGGAATGTGGACTTTTTTAGGTCTAATAATGCCTACATTGTCCAATATAATACATTTTTGATAGAAGAATACAAGTTTTTGTTTTAATTTATGCCTTTGTTTGGTATGCCTTTGGGTATGAACCGGTATGGTACAAAACGGTATGGTTACGAAACGACCTGATACTGAGACTGAGAACATGGAACAAAGCACGGAACAGAGCACGTACCTGGATGCGAATCCAGTACCTACCAGTCTAAAGTCCGATGGGTACACCTCTGAGGCCAATATATCGTTTAGATGAGCCTTTTATTATCCCTGTAGTTCTTAAAACCCTCCAAAAACCGGGTATAATTTGTTGTCAATTCAAAACAAGTCATTGACCTCGGGAGTCAGTCACTGACATTGCTCTTCTTTTAAGACACGTACATCGTGTTGTTTATTAATATTATTTTAACAACAACAATTTTATGCACAATGCAAAAATCACTGCTATTATGCTGAAAACATAAAATAAAATACATACATAATGTATTAAACGAGCTTAACTGGTTGCTAACTGGTAACGAAAGAAGCGCAAGCAGCGGTAAAAATCAGCTGATCGACAGAAAATTATTTTCAAATATAATTATGTAGTTATTTTAACATTCATGCATCCACATTCCAATGGCCGTGTTGTTGTCGTCGTATTATTATGCTGTGTGACAACTACTTACCGTTAGTATCGAGAAAAGCAACAGATAATCAACCTAGACGACAGCCTCGTAGGATGTTTGCCGAAAACGTGATTTCTCTTTTCGCGAAGTACGAAGAACTCCCAACCTTCACGACTGTGACGCAATTTTCGTGATCTTAAAATAACACTGGTAGTTTACCAAGGTCATAACCTTGACCGTAATTATATACCGAAACGAACCACAATCAACTTCGTTTTAACGTTAAAACTATATAATACATCAGGCATAGCGCCGCACAGTACACACTTGCGCAATGCAAAGAAAGCTCAGAATGCATCTACAGGCGTCCTGAGTTTTAAAATTTTCTCGCTGGCAGGCCCCCTGAACGCCCCCTCCCCTCCCCTTCTCGGGCACGCATTCGGCGTGCATAATGCTAAAAAAAAAATGTCTGGCTACGCCCCTGTAATATTAAATAACTTATAATAATAATAATAACGACGACGATGATGATGATGATAGTGGTAGTAATTTCGTTTTAGTCCGAAACTGGACAGGGCCCAATTTCACAATACATCGTAAGCCTAGTTTTGAACGTAAATGTACGACAAAACCACAATTCTTATTACTATTATAGTACAATAAATACAGTTAGAAGTACACATATTTTATTTTATTTTGTTATTAAATTGCTCCATCTTCCATACTGATGTAACTTTCTGCGTGAAATAGATGTCAAACACGTGTAAAGGTACGTCCGATATAACTGCTATAGTCGCAGACGTAAACTTACGATGCTTTGTGAAATTGGCTCCTGGGGCCTAATCCATAAAACTCTCTTAAGCTCTAGCCTACTAGACAACAAAGCATCCTCTTTGTAAGTCTTTTAGCATTGTACTGCGAGACGCAAAGTTACGAGATTAGGCCCCTGGTCTTTTTAAAAGATGGGGATTATATTGGAGTATAGGCCTACGTTATTTTATATTTATTAATTAAATGCAGACAGTCATGTTTTGTTTATGTTTTTGTTTTTGGGTGTGTTGTGTTGTTGTTGTTGTTGTTGTTGTTGTTTTTGCAATACAGGTGATTTTTTTTTAATTCAAATATTTATTTATACCTATGCAACAACAAGCCAACAAAAAAAAATGATAACATGCAAACAGTAGGCCTAAAACCAGTAATGTATGTCAAATTAAGTCATGGTCACAATGAAAGGAGAGCGCGCTATTTAGAGGAAAGGGTGGGAGTGGGTCTAGGCGTTACAAAATATTTCATGGGGTAAGGGTGATTAGAAAATGGCTAAGTTTTGCGTTGAACGACTACTAGTAGTAGTAGTGGTATAAGTAGTAGTGAAATAGTAGCTGCAATAATAGTAGCCAGTAGTAGGCCCGGTAGTCATCTCTTCGGTGAAACTTTGGCACATTTATTTTTATTTTTGTTTTATTTAAGATGAAGTGACCTGTAGACGACAACTATGATGGCAGTATTCATGACGGGTGCCACCGATGTGGCAGGATATGTCCACCTTTCGCGAACACTCGATATCATCACTGTTATGACCGTGATTCATCAGTGCATGTCATCACAGCTGTATTTATTCTAATTTCCGGTGCTAATTTAGTAAATTAGTCTGGGAGTGGCAGTCCTATTTTTGCGATGCCAGAGGGACGAAATTTCCATTAAAGGATATCCTCGGGAGTGGCTGTCCTCCTATCTATATGGACGAGGCACTAGATAGAGATCCATGGAATCATCCACTATTTAGCCAAATGCCCATTTGACACGGCATTACGCAGACACGGCCCTTACCACGTATTACGGTTTTATCATTCAGATTTGTCTTAAATATATGTTTTATTATAATGCTTAAACATTTGCTTTTTTAAAAAACACACAAAAAACCAGGCTGCGTATAATATAATAAACTAACAAGCTAGACGGAGACATTATGTTAATATCTGTCACGGGGATCCTATAATACCCGTAACTGAATGAAACACGATTGTCCCAAATATCTCTCCTAATTGTATATCTATTAGATCTCTCTGTAACAGGCAGTTATACCCGCTGGCTCGTCTAGGTAAGATCAGAGATAAGATCTTATATAAAGTATATATTATTATAGCACGTTTAGTTCACTAGAAAACACAACAAAAACACAATACACTTTGGAATCTGTATTAACCTACGTTGACAAATGTACTGCCGCAGTAGTTAATTAACAACAACAAATAATAACAACCCAGAACTGATCACTTAATTAGTTAATCTCTAGGTGTCTAGTTTACACAATATGCTAATCACTTCACCGTGACACAACACCCACACGTGTGATAATTGAGAAACGCTTCCAGGGGAACTTAATTAATAAGGGAATTACAACTCTATTCCTAACTGGTTAATTTTTAATTAACCCTTACTACTCATTCAGTAACGTGTGATAATTGAGAAACGCTTCCAGGGGAACTTAATTAATAAAGGAATTACAACTCTATTCCTAACTGGTTAATTTTTAATTAACTCTAACTACTCATTCAATAACCTTGTAATACAGACTTAATACTGGTACCTATCACAATAAAGACAATAACCTACAGTTTACCTAGGTCCTCTAGGATGACTGGATAAGCTTTATATATATATATATATATATATATATATATATATCAGAACGGTGAGCCTACAGTATACTGCGTCAGATGACCGGCAGCACCGTCTAAATAATATTGGTATAATACAGTATGAAAATATTTAAAGTCACATCAGTCACATCAAGGTTATACAACAGAGCAGAAATAATATATAATTACCAAGTCCAAACGGACTAATGTTCCCCCTGGACGCCTTCCAATATGTTTCTGCCCGATATCTCTAAAACTCTAGCTATTTATTAAAAATCCGAATATCGCCTGGGGGTACAAGGCGGTACTGAATCTTATCATTTGAATTTCCACAGCGACCAAGCGGTATTTTTTTTCTCAGATGGTCAGACTCAATGACGCCTAGTCACCAAAATCACGGTTGTAAAAACCGCACTCGCGGAGGTATTACGTAACTACTGGCCACATGGCCTCCGCACCTGCGCTGGGTGTGTATTAGAAAAGCTCGACGACCGTCGCGCAAAGGTATCACGTAACAAGTTGCCCATGTGGGCTAAGTGCATATTGGAACTGCACACGGCCCTCTAAAACAATTAATATCGCCACAGGCGAAAAGAAATTAAGAGCATGTACCGTCACAATATCTAATTGCCTTCTAAAAGGTGGAATGTATTTTTTTTTTTATATATATATATATATACATTTGAGTTTTATAAAAACAGCCGTGAAACTGTTATGATACAGAAAAAAAACATTTAAATTGCTTTATTGTTTCCGTGTGGTTAATTATAGCACTGCGAATATTAGCGGCAGTTGACGGTAATAAATAAGGTTAACAATTAAATTTATCCACACTCGGTACATTTCGGCCTCGTACGTTTTTTCCGGATTCTCCACGAGTTGGGACCTGAAGCCTCTGGTACTGCTTCCGCCAACTATGACATCCTGTCACATGAATCAAAAGTAACGTGAAGCTAGTGGACAAAACTAGCAATCATATGATATTTATCGTTTGGTTATTTTTAGAGAGGTAAACAAGGGAGACAATTCCATACTAAATATTACTATTTTTGTAAGCGCACCAGTTTGTATGAAGTGACTATCACAACGCATATAACGCATATAATAGTAAAATTAGTTGTTTATTTTAATGGGTGGTTTTTTTGTAGTTTTTTTTAACAATATTTATTCAAATAAATGAAGTGGATCGGCAAACAGGCGGTTGGCCTATATAAATTATTAAATACCTCTCCAAGAGATGATGTTGCATACTGCATAAATATAAATGAATGATAAACATAAAACATAACATTACAAAAATATAATGTCAGCCATTAGATCCAAATTACAAATACTGGGTTGGGAAAATCAAGCAAATGCAGAACCTGATAAAAATTTGGTCATTTAGAAAGCTTACAGCATTAGGAAGAATTACAATTCTCAAAACTTTAATAATACCTAAAATCACATACTTATTAATATCATTACCGAATCCACCAAAATACATTATAGAAGATTTAAATAAAATGTTTTTCAAATTTATTTGGCTAAATAAACCGGAAAAAATTAAGCGATATATATATTAACACAAGATTACAGATATGGTGGTTTAAAAATGCCAAATATACATCATATTATGACCTCTTTAAAATCGTCTTGGATGAGAAGACTTTTTCTAAACAACACAAAATGGGTAAATTTAGTTAAGTCAACCACCGGTCTGACTACAAAAGATCTTATTATTCATGGAGATTATTTCATTACATTAAGGCAGAAAAATATCCAAAATAGGTTTTGGAAAGATGTACTGAATATTTGGTACAATACAAAAATACTAAAAGACAATAAACCATTTGTGTATATTAATTATATAAACAAAGGGATTTTGTTCATAAATGACTTACTTGATGATGAAGGAAACATTTTTGATTATATTATTTTTAAAGGAAGATATGACCTAAAGAAAAACTTTTTAAATTACGCATCGCTAGTGAATGCTATAAACTCTTTCTTACACTCATTATAAAACATTAGCAATACAACATTCACCCCTACAAAAAGACCTATATCACCTTTTAAAATGAAAATTATGCTAAATGGAAATACGAGAAGTAAAGATTTGTACAATATTTTAAATGATAAATATGCAATACCAAAGTCACAAACAAAATATGCATCTAAGGGTTTAACATATGATTGTTGTATGTGGGAAAAGTTGTATGCTCTACACTTCAAATGTGTAAAAGATACAACCCTGTTATGGTTTCAGTATCGATTGCTTCATCGGAGTTTAGCTACAAATTGTAGATTAAAATAAGTGTAGTTTTTGTAAAAATGTCCCTGAAACCTTACAACACTTGTTTTATGATTGCGATAAAATAAAATATATATGGAATGCATTGGAGGAATGGATATATTGTATGCATGTCGAGGTTGACTATTACATACATAGATATTAACGCACTGGCGCAGGGGATAATTAAATCCTTTCTGGCCTCAAAAATTGTCCCATGCCGTTGCTGGGACTCGAACCTGTGGCCCGCAAATTGAAGACTAACCACGATACGCTCCGAGCTATCGAAGCTTCCATAAAAAGGAAGTTTCTTTAACTCAACCATATGCATGGGGCATACAATCTACGCGGTCGATCCCGCTTACGTGCATGAAACAGTGGGCAGACCTGGCACTGGCTAGTATGTATTGATGTATGAATATCTATATATTGTATGCATGTCGAGGTTGACTATTACATACATAGATATTAACGCACTGGCGCAGGGGATAATTAAATCCTTTCTGGCCTCAAAAATTGTCCCATGCCGTTGCTGGGACTCGAACCTGTGGCACCGATTCGCCCGCAAATTGAAGACTAACCACGATACGCTCTGAGCTATCGAAGCTTCCATAAAAAGGAAGTTTCTTTAAGTCAACCATATGCATGGGGCCTACAATCTACGCGGTCGATCCCGCTTACGTGCATGAAACAGTGGGCAGACCTGGCACTGGCTAGTATGTGCATACAATGATGAAACAGTGGGCAGACCTGGCACTGGCTAGTATGTATGAATATCTATATATTGTATGCATGTCGAGGTTGACTATTACATACATAGATATTAACGCACTGGCGCAGGGGATAATTAAATCCTTTCTGGCCTCAAAAATTGTCCCATGCCGTTGCTGGGACTCGAACCTGTGGCACCGATTCGCCCGCAAATTGAAGACTAACCACGATACGCTCTGAGCTATCGAAGCTTCCATAAAAAGGAAGTTTCTTTAAGTCAACCATATGCATGGGGCCTACAATCTACGCGGTCGATCCCGCTTACGTGCATGAAACAGTGGGCAGACCTGGCACTGGCTAGTATGTATTGATGTATGAATATCTATAAATTGTATGTATGTCGAGGTTGACTATTACATGTATGTGTATGTATGTATGTATGTATGTATGTATGTATGTATATATATATGTATATATGTATATATGTATCTGTGTGTGTGTGTGTGTGTGTGTGTGTGTGTGTGTGTGTGTGTGTGTGTGTGTGTGTGTGTGTGTGTGTGTGTGTGTGTGTGTGTATCTATATGTATGTGTATGTGTGCATATAGGTATATATGAAATAAGTTATAATTTTATTATTATTGTACATTTGTAAGACGATGACTCAAGGCACCCCAACCTTGACATTGCCAGTGATCTGGGGTAATAAAGTTTAAAAAAAAAAAAATACTGGGTTGGGTATAAAAATAAAGTACACATATTTGGACCAAACCAACATTTATATTACTATTAACACGTGATCTGTGTTGGTTTTATTGTTTAGCCATCGATTATTATTATTGTCCACTTCAAACTCAAAACACCATGCCTCGAATCGAGCAACTGGCGAAGTCAAAGGTTGAACCATAGGCGTACTGGCTTCCATTATTGTAAGGGGGCAGGGGGCTTTTACCCGAATTAAACAAAAATGCTGGAATCTGGATACCAGCATTTATTCATATTAGCATTATTACCAAACAGCTATATAGGGTTGCAAATGAATCACTACACATTTAGTTTAGTTTTACAGCGCTCGTCTGTTGCGCGATCGATCTAGGATCGATCCCCGTCGGTGGGCCCATTGGGCTATTTCACGTTCCAGCCAGTGATCCACAATTGGTGTAACAAAGGCCGTGGTATGTATTATCCTGTCTGTGGGATGGTGCATATAAAAGATCCCTTGCTGCTAATCGAAAAGAGTAGCCCATGAAGTAGCGAGGTCGGATTTCCTCTCTCAATATATGTGTGGTCTTTAACCATATGTCCGACGCCATATAACCGTAAATAAAATGTGTTGAGTGCATCGTTAAATAAAACATTACCTTCGTTCACTGGGCATTTATACATGCATTACAACCAATTTTCAGGGCAGAATGATAGAAAGACATGGTAAAAGGATCTGAGGTCAGCACATTTTGCCCTAATATTTGTATATTTTTGACCCAATTTGATATGTTTTGCTCCAGCACTAGGGGTGGGGGGTGGGTGTCGAGTTGTGCTTCTCTGGGAAAATATATTCCTCCACCCCACCCCACCCCCCGTGCGCCTCTAGACAGTGATGTTTTAAACAAGAACATAGGCTTAATATATATATATAATATGTAATTTTAGTTGTCAAAAAGGCTCTGTTATACATTAAGAAGATTTAACCATTGGCTTCTATTGGCATAAGATATCAGTGTCTGTATATTCAATGCGTTTCTGGTCGTCTTAATATTTATAAGAAGCCCAAACTGGATTTCGTACGTACGAAAGAAATTATTTTAGGAAATAAAATGAAATTTAACCTAGTACAAATATTAGAACGATCAGAAGCACGTTTAATATGCAGCCACTAATATTTTATGCAGAAAAATATATTTGATATGTAATTACAATCGTTAAAAAGTCTCTGTTAGTCGATAACATCTTAACAATTGCAGCAAACTGAGGAATGTCCCTTTAAATACAATGCAATGCAATGCAATGCAATTTCCATGTTCATATATGAATAATAAAAACATAGTCTGATTTACCAGCAAAAATAAAGTACATAAAATATTAATCGCTAACAACTGAACTAAAACTGTATCTAATAAAGTACATGTAGTGTAACAGATTCTATTGTCTTTTGTTTGATCTTCGATACTCAGTAAATTAAAATAAATATTATTAAGTGGTGGGAGGGGGGGGGGGGGGGGGGGTCTGGTTAGCATAGTAGTTCGTGCTGTGTCCAAATCTGAGCAGACTTGTGCGACTGTAATGTGTTGTGTTTTAGGGCAGTTGATGATATAATAACTAAATAAGGAGAGAAAGAAAGAAATGTTTTATTTAACGACGCACTCAACACATTTTATTTACGGTTATATGGCATCAGACATATGGTTAAGGACCATAGATTTTGAGAGGAAACCCGAGAGGGGTGTAACGTTTAAAAAGGAACGAAAAAGTAAAGTTTCTTTTAATTTACACACGCCACTAGAGCACATTGATTTTTTTTATCTTATCATCGGCTATTGGACGTCAGACATATGGTCATTCTGACACTGGGTTTCTTTTTTAGGAAACCCTCTATCGCCACACAGGCTACTCTTTTACGACAGGCAGCAAGGCATTTTTTATTTGCGCTTCCCACAGGCAGGATAGCACAAACTATGGCCTTTGTTGAACCAGTTATGGATCACTGGTCGGTGTAAGTGGTTTACACCTACCCATTGAGACTTGCGGAGCACTCACTCAGGGTTTGAAGTCGGTATCTGGATTAAAAATCCCATGCCTCGACTGGGATCCGAACCCAGTACCTACCAGCCTGTAAACCGATGGCTTAACCACGACGCCACCGAGACCGGTAAAAAAAAAAACCCTAATCTACATATGGCAGTCTTTCCCACAAACACCAAGCCGACCAAAATATTAAATATACCACCACTGACAACAAATAAACTGATTGTATTAATCTGCTAAACATTATTTTTTCGAAGCATGTACTCCTAAATTCGAAGTGCGCGCACCCTAGAACCCATCCCTGGATTCGCGAGTGATGTTTATTAGTCTCACCAGCAAAAAAAAAATGGAGCGAACATACTGTCAAAAAAGTACAGCGATAAAATTTGTATACCTATGAAGAAAATATTAAAATGTACATTTTAATCATATTATAGATAAACTACAAGAAAGGCCTAACCAATGGAAAATGTTTTTCCGCAGTCGCTTTTGTTCACTGGCTTGACAGGCGCTAGGATTGTTCGATTTCATAGTGAATCAAAAGAGTAGTAGTGAATGTTTCTTCTGACGAGTGTTGATTTATCAACCGAAAAACAATATGTGATATTTGTAAGACATAAATAATCACGCATGTTACGTGATCGTAGTGTTCTAACAACAGAATTTAAGATTTATTTACTAATTTATTAAGAGGCTGAGGCAGAACCCGAAATCGGGTGCAGTCAGAAAACTTGTGTAATGACTTCGCTGATTACAGATCATTATGTTGATCAATTACTGCATTAGCTCGCGAGTCGTGACTTTTGTCTGTGAAAAAAAAAATATATATGCTGTGAAATAAATAAATATATATGCTTTTACTGTAAAAATCTCAAAACTACCATAGCCATAGGCCCATGATAGGGTTTTAAAGTTCAATCATTTTAATTTTTATTTAAAAAAAAAAAAAAATTCTTCACAAGTTCAGTAACTGCTGTGGAGCAGGATGTATCTTTATTTGGATGTTAGTGTAAAGCTGAGTCACATGCATGTGAGTGATTTAATTAAGTGAAGTGACTGACCAGACGCCAGGATGAATCCCCTGAATCGATCGAATGATGCCAAAGACTACCACGTGCTGGCCAATTTGTGTCGGCTGCTTCAAAAAAGTGGTGAGAAAGGATTTAAAATTTTAAAATTATTTTTTTAGTACACACGTTCCGTTAGCTTACGGGGATAAAACATTGGATCCCTAGATCGGCCATAAACAGGTGAAACCGTAGTGATGCTTTCTACGGTCAATCTGTCTTTTTTTTATTTTGATTGATATGTGATGTTGATCACTTACCAGATATTATTAATAATGTTTTGTCACAGGGGCGTGCGCAGGAAATTTTGCGGCGGGGGGGGGGGGGGTCGAGGTGTCTGGTGAAGCCCGACACCGTGGGTGCCGCAGGTGCGAAGCCCGTGGAGGGGGGTCTGGGGCCCTCACCCCGAACATTTTGAAAAATGGACCCCTTCTAGGGCTATTCTGAGGTGTTTTTTGCTGGCTAGTCGAGCTGCTTTCTGACAATTTTTTTTTCGCCTTGAGCAGGGGGGGGGGGGGGGTTTGACCCCCCCCCCCCGTGCATGCGCCTGTGTCAGTATATAGTTCTATATATTTCATTTGAAGTGAAGACCCTGTATAATATTGTTAATAATATATTGTTCTATAGACTGGTGGACTAGTAGAAATTCTGGCAGGCTAGTAGATTTTAGTTGGCTCTGGTCTAGAGGGCTAGTTAAATATTTTCCATTTCTGAACCCCTGTATTTTGTAATCATATATCGCTACATTTTTCACATTAAAATTTGACATGTTGGATTTTCTGTGTTAAATTTCCTCCAACTTGAATATGATGCCCATACGATCCTCTTGTCAGTCATTTCCATTAAAGTAATGTCTTTGGATGTATATTTTTATACTTTTGTTATTTAATGGCAAGAAATTATGGTATTTTGAGGTTTGCTCAGTACGGAAAATCAGTATCGGTATATATATATTAAATACCGCCCAGCTCTAATGGTAAAGCTCTAGCTTGATGCACAGTCAGTCTAGGATCGATCCCCATTTGTCGGCCCATTGGGCTATTGTTTATCCAGCCAGTGCACCACGACTGGTATATCAAAGGCCATGGTATGTTCAATCCTGTTTGTGGGATGGTGCATATAAAAGATTCCTTGCTAAATATAATGGAAAAATATATGAGGTTTCCTTTCTAAAACTATATGCCAGAATTGCCAAATGTTTGACATCCAATAGCCAATGATTAATAAATCAATGTGCTCTAGTGGTATCATTAAACAAAACAAGGGGCAGGATTTAGTTCAGTCAGTTGAGTGCTCGTTTGAGGTGTGTCGCAGAAGTGGATTTGTTCAACTGATTGGGTTTTTCTTGTTCCAACCAGTGCACCACAACTGGTCAAAGGCCGTGGTATGTGCTTTCCAGTCTGTGGGAAAGTGCATATAAAAGATTCCTTGCTGCATTAAGAAAATGTAGCAGGTTTCCTCTGATGACTACGAGTCAGAATTACCAAATGTTTGACATCCAATAGCCGATGATTAAATTTAATGAATCAATGTGCTCTAGTGGTGTTGTTAAACAAAACAAACTATTATTATACAAAACAAACTTTAAACATACATTCCTGTCCTTTCTTCTAGACCAAGTGTTTTAAAATAACCATATTATTACCAGGGCTTCTAGATTATGGTAGCCCCACTCCCATGGCTAGTGACATTCAGTGTTGGGCTAATAATAATTAGTATAACTTGCCCGACGGCTAGTGGAAAAAAATCCTTGTCGAATGCTGCATTTACATATTTTGTAAATATGAATATCTAAGATCTTGGCCCCCCTTTCTTCCTCAATCTAAGGATTTTTAAGCTCAATCTCCCTCTTTAGGTGACATATCTGATTATTACTATTAGTAAAATTGTATTTATTTAAAGTAGGGCTAGTACATTTTTAATTATTGCTAGTACATTTTTAAAATCACCGATCCCATGGCTAGTGTAATAATAATTATGTTAGACATGAAATAGTTGTAGTTTAAAATGTGCTGAGGTGTCATTAAACAAAGATTCCTTTCCTTTCTTGTTTTTGACCAAGCATCAAAATAATCATACATGTTAGACACGAAATAGCAATTTTTTAATACACATTCCATTCCTTTATCATTTTAGGAGACAAAATTCTGAATGGAGAAAGTAAACTGGCAATCACGACGGAATGCCTGGTAATGCTTAACGCCGTATTTCGCAGACACAGTGATGGCGACGAAATGGAACCGAAATCGGTGCCGGGAACACAGCAGCAGCAGAATGCGAACAGCTGCAAAAAAGATGTGCAGTTTCTACAACACTTCATTTCAAAAACTCCAGGACTCAAGGTTTAGTTCGGATTTCTCAGTTTAAAAAACCCACAAAAACAATCTTGAGGGTTTTTTTTTTTTTTAGTCATGTGACTTCAGACCTCGTTTAAAAGGACAGACCTTAGTTTCAACCCGTGAAAATTAACATTAAGTTTAATTAATCTACAAACCTGTAACACATTTGGATAAAGTTGCAGTTGAGTGAAACATATGAGTGTGACTTTGAAATACCCCCTAAAAATAGACTAAAACTTGACTCCATATCTGTTACTTCTCGGACGAACGTGCGTTTTTAAAAAATATGAGAAATGTATTTTTTGATATTAAAGGCAGACACCCTAGTTACGGCTAGTTGTTAACCATTACGGCATTGTTTTTCGCTATTAAACCCATTTTTTCACAAATAAAATTGCACTTTACTTACCATTTATTATTTAGAATATACATTTCCATTCACCTGAAGTGTTTTTTGGTAATCCTGGTAATCCTGGTGTTTGTAATACCACAAAATACATTTTTCGTATTTCTTAAAAACGGACACATGTTTGAGAGAAAAACGTTCAGCAGACAAGGTCTAATCTATTTTTAGACGGGATATTTCCATTTCAATGTCACAGACGTTGGTATACCACGTGACCGTTATCATTTTGGTTCGGTTTGTTTTCTCGTGCACGGTTCGCACAATCAACATCGGATTTGTTGTTGTTCATTTGTGAGATTTTTCTTCACAGTTCGTGAACATTTTCAGTAACAATAAAGTTCAGACAAGTAAGTGTCTCAATACAAAACGTTACAAACCCTTAAAACCAATAATTTTGCTAAGTCTTACGATATCTGGAGACGGGATACAACCAGGACAGAACAGTTGTAACATGTCCAGGAGAGGTGAAAGAAACGCACCCCAAGTCTGTGAAGTTTGTCGTGACGTAGGCATTGTTGTGCTTCGAGCAACATCTACGGGTGACATCAAAATACTAACTTTGAACATTATTTCAAGCAATTGGGACATGGGGATTCCCATGGTATTTATCGATATAAAACCTGCTTTTTCACTCCATTTGATAAAAACGTGATCCAAGTGTGTTACAGGTTTGTAGATTAACCAAATTATAATTTATTTTCGCTGGATGGAACTAGGGTGTGCGGCTTTAAAAACACCAGGATGACCAAAAATACTTTGAATGTACGGAAATTGATAATCTAAACCATAGAATCTAAGTAAAGTATGATTTCAGTTACCAAAAATTGCTATAATAGTAAAAAGTATGCCTTAGTGTTTAAAAACTAGAGTAAGTCCCTTTAAAAAGAAAAGAAGAGCTGTCACTCCCCTGAGTTTAGTTCCAAGAGAGTCATTTTAACTCCCCTTATCATGTGAAATTTATATAGTACAGAGATTTATCCAGACATTTTGTGGATCCGAACATAGGTCCCTTTTCCAAAAGAAACTGGCACCGAAAATTACGAAAATTGTACTAAAAGTGCCCAATATATATATATATTTAATTATGTATGTTCTAATAAATTAATTTAACAGTGATGTACTGAATCATTCAATGGCCTGAAATAGTCAAAACATATCCTAAGTATAATTTACCAAGTATAATTTACCTGTACTCGCGCTAATTTTCTCACTGGAAATGGGACCCTGGTGAAAAATCGTAGATAAATCACTGTAGTACTTATCAATATGGTGATATCTTAAATTTTTCCCCATGATCTACGGTAACTAAGTTAGGGGAGCAATTGATTCCTTCTTTGTTGTTCAGTATCACATCACAATGTGCTATGCAGCTTTCAGAGATCAAAACCGGCCTCGGTGGTGTCGTGGTTAGGCCATCGGCCTACAGGCTGGTAGGTACTGGGTTCGGATCCCAGTCGAGGCATGGGATTTTTAATCCAGATGCCGACTCCAAACCCTGAGTGAGTGCTCCGCAAGGCTCAATGGGTAGGTGTAAACCACTTGCACCGACCAGTGATCCATAACTGGTTCAACAAAGGCCATGGTTTGTGCTATCCTGCCTGTGGGAAGCGTAAATAAAAGAACCCTTGCTGCTAATCGGAAAGAGTAGCCCATGTAGTGGCGACAGCGGGTTTCCTCTCAAAATCTGTGTGGTCCTTAACTATATGTCTGACACCATATAACCGTAAATAAAATGTGTTGAGTGCATCGTTAAATAAAACATTTCTTTCAGAGATCAAAACAGTTAAATTGTAGTTGATAATCAATTTTAAATTGATTAAGATAATCAATATCGATAAACATCCGTAATGAATTTATTTGTTTTTAGTAGGAGAGATGTAATATCATTGTCACAAAAATTATCTTTATATAATGGCTGTTTGCCATAGGCGTCAGAATCTAGAGGGCTGGGCAATACTGTCTCTCTCTCTCTCCCCCCCCCCCCCCCCCCCCCCCCCCCCCCCCCCCCTGAGATAATGGATACGCCATGTTACTGTCATGTTCCAGGGCGGGATGTAGCCCAGTGGTAAAGTGTATGCCTGATAAGGGATCAATCTATGATCAATCCCCATCGGTAGGCCCATTGGGCTGTTTCTTGTTCCAGCCAGTGCACTACGAGTGGTATGTATTATCCTGTCTGTGGGATGGTACATATAAAAGATGTACAAATATAAAGATATAAAAAATGTAGCGGTTTTCCTCACTATGACTGTGTCAAAATGACCATATGTTTGACATCCAATAGCCGATGATTAATAAATCAGTGTACTCTAGTGGTGTTGTTAACCATTCATTAACACATTCTGCAAAATGGAGATGGTCACTAGTTGAGGTGTTACTGTGTGTGTTACTATTTTCAGATCATGCACACATCGGCTACCCTCCTCGGTGGAATTCACATTCACAGATTTGGAGCTCTTCGTGTTTTGGAGATGAAGAAAGTGCCCGTCCACCTGGTGGAAGGTCTCCAGAAACTGAGGGGACAACTCTGCTCGGTTACAGTCTCCAGGAGTTTGCAGCACTTACAGGTACAGTTGGTCTTATGATACAATTTAAAAAAAAATGAATGTTTGTCTCACCTTTACGAAGTAAAAAGGCAAGATTACCATAAGCGTACAATATTGTGGGGCAGGGGGGCAACTGGCGCTCCCCTCCCAGTCCTGGAGAAAATCCTCAGATGTGGGCAAAAACAGTAGAACCATTTGGTCAAAATGAGCTGGCCTGAACACTTTTCGCCATGTATTTCCATCATTCTATCCACAATATTAGGTGTATTGATTGAAACATATTTTATTGCTTTTTAAAGAACAAATGGATTAGGCATAAGTAACACAACTAGGCCTTCTTCGAATATTAGGTGTAATCCATGTAAAAATGCGTGGCGATTCGTTTGCAACACTATTATAGCTGTCTGGCAGTAATGCTAATATGAATAAACATTGTAATCCGGATTCTGGCAATTTTGATTAATTTGGGCAAAAATCGGACTCCTCCACCTTACAAAAATGGGAGCCCGTATGCCTATGGGTATTAGTTTTTCAGTGGCAATGACAACAGCTTCAACTTTTGTGTTAAACGTTTTGCATTAAAGTTTCACATGTAGGTCCGTTTCTTACAAACTATAGATTCAGAATCAATGAAACCTTTTTTTAGAAATAATAATTGCACCTATGGATGTTCATCACAGTGTACCAAAGACTTTTATGGTATGTGAGATATTTAAGTTCATGGAATTCTCTTAATTGAAAACTGATCCCAACCAATCACTCGTTTCAGCCAGTGCACCACGACTGGTATATCAAAGGCCGTGGTATGTGCTGTCCTGTCTGTGGGATGGTGCATATAAAAGATCCCTTACTGCTAATCGAAAAGAGTAGCCCATGAAGTGCTACAGTGGGTTTCCTCTCTCAGTAACTGTGTGGTCCTTAATCATATGTCTGACGCCATATAACTGTAAATAAAATGTGTTGAGTGTGTCATTAAATAAAACATTTAATTCCTTCCAAGCGATCATTTCCACTATTGTGAAGATTAGTTTTAAAAATCAAGGGACGTTTTGTTTTAAAAATTTTGATTAGCAACATTTTTACTCTGTTCAAAATTTATTAGCAACTACTGCTTAATGTTTTAAAATTCTTGAAACATTTTGTTCGGTATCGTGTAGTGATTTGCTACACAGGTTTCAGAGATTGCTACACAATTTTTTGAAATAATAAATTTTATATATAAACCACAATTAGCCTACATTTGCTATTCGGCACCGGGTACTATTGGTTTTAAGGGTTTGTAACGTTTTGTATTGAGATACTTACTTGTCTGAACTTTATTGTTAATGAAAATGTTCACGAACTGTGAAGAAAAACCTCACAAAATGAACGACAAGCAGACGACAACAAATCGGATGTTGATTGCGCGAACTGTGCACGAGAAAACAAACCAAACCAAAATGATAATGGTCACGTGGTATACCAACATCTGTGACGTTGAAACGGGAAAATCCCCTCTAAAAATAGATTAAACCTTGTCTGCTCAACGGGGTTTTACTCAAACGCGCGTGCGTTTTTAAGAAATACGAAAAATGCATTTTGTGGTATTACAAACACCAGGATTACCAGGATTACCAAAAAACACTTCAGGTGAATGGAAATGTACTGTAGTCTTAATTTTTTATTATTATCTTTTTATATTATTATTTTGTGTCATCCCTGTTTCAGGGGGCGGGACTCAGCCCAGTGGTAAACATTCACTTGATGTGCGGTCGGTCTGGGATCGATCCCCGTAGGTGGGCCCATTGGGCTATATCTCGCTCCAGCCAGTGCACCACGATTGGTATATCTAAGGCCGTGGTATGTGTTATCCTGTCTGTGGGATGGTGCATATAAAAGATCCCTTGCTGTTAATCGAAAAGAGTAGCCCATGAAGTGGTAACAGCGGATTTCTTCTCCCAATATCTGTGTGGTCTTTAACCATATGTCCGACGCCATATAACATAAAATGTGTTGAGTGTGTCATTAAATAAAACATTTCCTTCCTTCCTTTTTTCAGGATTTCTTTGAGCTGTGCGGTGGAGATATGAGTTCTCCAATGTCATGGCCAGAACTAAAATCTGTGTATTTAAGTTTTAACGGAATTGAGATGCTCGATGGATCTTTGGTAAGTTTTGAAAACTGTCTTTGACTAATCGGAAAAATAAAAACGTGTTGGCCAGTCAGAAAATTTAGATATGTCGAACAATCAGAAAAATTGTTTAAACTATCTTTAATTAAACTAAATTGACGTCTGTAAACATCAGCAATAATTATGAGAAATCCACATTGATTAATATATACCTTTCCTGTTGTTCATTAAGAAAAATTAGAGTATTGTTTGAACATTGTCCAGCTGCCAGTCTGGCGGTGGTAAAATATAGCGCATGTTCTATGTCGTCTGTTGTCAGATCTGTAGTTCATACCAGCACAGACACGGTGTGTTTTGTCACATTTGATTCAATGTGTTTAATTTTTTGACTGGTACCATATTCACCAGACCCAGACCCAGATTCGGTGTGTTTTGGGCCCAAGACTAATGACTCGTAGGTCAGTAGTGTTTGTACCAAAAAGAAATTTTTGGGTATGGCGCTATGGAATTGAATGCAACCACGGTCAATAGTGGGTATGGGGGGACCTCCCACAAAAAGAAAATGGGCATTCTAATTAAAATTAGCTCCACTATTACATGTGGATCTAATACCAGCCAGTTGGAGCTCATGTCCACCAATCAAAACCTTACTTGCAGAATCCTGCCAGTGATTTAAAACTAACAACACTGCGTAGTCCCCAATGTCCAGGTAACATTTCATCTGTAAATAATAATTTAAATATTGACCAATCACACTTAGCCTTTTATAACGTTATTTGGGAGCATACAAATTCTAAAAATATCGGGCGAGTCTATTTTAGTGGCCGCAGTACAGCGAACCATACCAATACGTACGGGGTGGGTTATCAGTCTTCAATTTTACATTAAAAATTATTTATTTATTTATATAAAAAAAAAACTAAATCAGTCTTCAGTTTTACATTACAAATTATTTATTTTACAAAATAAAACATGTTTTAAGGCATTCGTAATTCACACGAAACATGTCGTATACCCTCAGGATAATTCGGAATGTTTTCAAATTATTTTTAAATCACTGGCAGGATTCTGCAAGTAAGGTTTTGATTGGTGGACATGAGCTCCAGCTGGTTGGTGTTAGATCCACATGTAATAGTGGAGCTAATTTTAATTAGATTGGAAAATGGGTCAAGTTTAGGGTTAAGAGTTAAGAAAATCATACATTAATGATAAGAATACTTAATAAATTTTTGTCAAAGCGTTAACTTTAAAAAAAAAAAAAAATCTGCAAAACAATTTGGGTATGGTGCCATACCCGTTTTACCCTCTGGCAGAAACCGTGGTCACAAAGAGCCAAACTACATGTATTTGTGTGTTTCAGAATTATTATTATTATTATTTATTTTTTTCTAGCGGTTATTACCATTGCTACAAGTGTTAGATCTGAGTCACAACAATCTGCAAACCACAGAAAACTATCTGGAAGTAAGTTTTTCTTTCATTAGTACCAGCTTGTGACCGTAAGTGCCATCTGAACCCTCCCATTCTGATTAAAATTAGCTCTACTGGTCTACCAGTAGATCTAACAGCGTTGCGTGGACTCCCATGTCCAGGTGACATTTCATCTATAAATAACAATTTAAATACTGACCAATTACACTTCGCCTTTTATAGCGTTATTCGGGAGAATACAAATTCTAAAAATATTGGGCGAGACTATTTATGCAATAGGTGAACTTGTTGGTCTATTACAACATTAAAAAACAGGGGGAAAAGTGCAGTAATAAACTCTGGATTGTATACTAGTATAAACAGATTTTAGGGCTATTCCATCACGGTTTTGTTTTTTTCGTCTTGTATAAAATGTTATATTGAAATTAGTTTCCGGCATACTTCGTAATTCATCCAAATTGTTTCGTATACCCTCAGCATAATCCCGAATGTTTTCAAATTCTTTTCAAATCACTGGCATGATTTTGCAAGTAAGCTTTTGTTTGGTCGAATGAAAGTTCAGCTCCAATGGAGTGCTGTTAGATCTAAATGTAATAGTAATTAACCAGTGGAGTTAATTTTAATTAGATTGGAACCCTCTCTACCTCTGATATAAGCCTATGGATCTGTAATTAAAAGGGGCGAGTCGTAGCCCAGTGGTACAGCACTCACTTGATGCACAGTCGGTGTGGGATTCATCCCCAGTGGTGGGCCCATTGGGCTATTTCTCGTTTCCGCCAGTGTATCACGACTGGTATATGAAAGGCTGTGGTATGTGCTATCCTGTGTGTGGGATGGAGAATATAAAAGATCACTTGCTACTATTGGGAAAATGTAGCTGTTTTTTTGTGTCAATTTATCAATATCTACCCAATAAATTGACTAAAATAAAAATGGCTAAAATTGCAACGTTATGTGATTTTATACAATTTATGATTGTTTAACATCAATAAATTGACATAAAAGTGACAAACAACCATGTAGTTATGATGTATGCTGTTTATTTCAGTATTCAACAGAATTACATAGACTAAACCTAGAAAAAACAATCATCGCAAAAAATGAATAACAGCCATGTTATAAGCACTTATCCCTTTGTCCTGTCTAGTGATAATCTGCTGAGACAAGTAAAATGTGCATTAGTGGTTGTCCAGTGGACAAGTAAAAATGTATAATGCTGTTTCATTTTGAGTAATCGAAAACAGTGTCTGATCTCTTAAATACAACTAACAATCTATTTGGACAAATGAAAATATTAATGGACAAGTAGATTTGTAATGGTGTTGTTATGATGTCTGCTGTTTATTTCAGTATTTAACAGAATTACAGAGATTAAACCTGGGATTCAACAATCTAGGTGCCATTCCGTCCTTCTCACTGTCAGCAAAAGCCAAACTGAAAACCCTCGTACTTAGAAACAACAATCTCGATAACATACAAGGTATTTACGATTTTCATATTTTCATTTCTTATTATAAAAGCTGAGACTGACCAGGGCCCAGGAAGTGTATATTTGAAAGTTTGGGCACAGTTAATTCAATTGTCTGAGGGATGAAAATATATGTATTTGAAGGCACAAACCTGTTGAGGGGGCATGCTCCCTCAAGAAAAATTGGAATTTTATATGTTAAAATATGGCATTTCTAGCATTCTGAATCGAGTAACAGAGAAAAGCTGGGAGCCATTAACATTGTTACATTAAAATGTTTGATTAAATAGATGTTATATGTATTCATGGGTGTCTGCATGTGTTCCAGGTGTTGGGCGGGACGTAACCCAGTGGTAAGGCACTCGCTCACTCAATGTGCGGTCAGTCTGGGATCGATTCCCATCGGTGGGCATATCAAAGGCTGTGGTATGTACTACCCTGTGTTTGGGATGGTACACATAAAAGATCCCTTGCTGCTAATCGAAAAAGAGTAGACCATGAAGTGGTGACAGCGGGTTTCCTCCCTCAATATCTGTGTGGTCCTTAACCATGTTTCTGACACCATATAACCATAAATAAAATGTGTTGAATGTGTTGTTAAATAAAACACTTCTTTTTTTCTGTTCCAGGTGTAGAAGAAATACCTCTGCTGGAAGATTTAGACATATCCGAAAACTGTCTGGCTGATCATGCTAATCTACAACCACTGATGAACCTTAACCGATTGAGAAGAGTGAGTTTGGAAATAGAGATTATTACACATGCGAGAAAGATATACGGAAGTTATGAAACATTTACAAGTGACATAAAAAATATATATATATTTTGCATGGCACTGAGTTTGGAAATAGAGATTTTTACACACACGAATGTGAAATATGGAAGTTATAAAACATTCACCAGTGACATATAAATTATATTTTTATTTTACTTGGCATTTTGAGTTTGGAAATAGAGATTTTTACACACACGAGCGTCAGATATGCAAGTTATGAAACATTTACCAGTGACATACAAATTATATTTTTATTTTACATGGCTCTTTGATTTTAAAAAAAATATTTTTTTTTTACACACATGAACATGATATACAGAAGGTTTAGTATATTCACCAATGCCATTCAGATTCCATTTTTATTTTACACAGCACTTTAGTTTGGTAATAGAGATTATTATACACCCAAGCGTGATATACGGAAGTTATGAAACATTCACCAGTGACATACAAATTGTATTTTTATTGTTTCGCGTGTAATGAAGTAAAAAGGTGAGATAATGGTATTATTTTGTCCGGGAGCGACAGCATCAACTTTTGCATTAAAGTTTCATGTTTAGATCAGTTTCTCACAAACTATAAGTCTTAGGTCATTAAAACTTGGTTTATAGTTGCACCTATGGATGTTCATCACAGTTCACCGAAAACGTTTATGGTAGGCTAGACATTTAATTCTGCTGAATTCTTGTTTTACATGTCAGGTTTAGGTCAGAGGTCGATCCTCATAGCATGGGCCCATATGATTAATGCTACCATATGAATTATAGTGACATCATAGCTTCGTAAATACATGTATGTGTCCTTTTGGTTAAGTTCTAGCCAGTGCACCACGACTGGTATATCAAAGGCTGTGGTATGTACCCCCCTGTCTGTGGGATGGTGCATATAAAAGATCCCTTGCTGCTAATCGAAAAGAGTAGCCCATGAAGTTGCGACAGCAGGTTTCCTCTCTCAATATCTGTGTGGTCCTTTACCATATGTCTGATCCCCATATAACCGTAAATAAAATGTGTTGAGTGCGTCGTTAAATAAAACATTTACTTTCTTCTTCTTCTTGTTGGTTAAGCATGTGTTCTCTGGTTTCATTGGCGTTATGATCTCTGACGTTAGTTGTTTGTTTTTCTTTTTCAGTTGAGCACCATTGGTAACCCTATTTACCAACACAGAGACCATCGCATTCTGACATTGTGTTGTACCTCACCTGTCGCACTCCAGAAGCAGGTAAAATACATCACATGGTAACCCTATTTACCAACACAAAGACCATCGCATTCTCACATTGTGTTATACATCACCTGTCACACTCCAGAAGCAGGTAAAATACATCACATGGTAACCCTATTTACCAACACAAAGACCATCGCATTCTCACATTGTGTTATACCTCACCTGTCACACTCCAGAAGCAGGTACAACATTGTAACATCACATGGTAACCCACCTATTAAAATACATCACACAACCCTATTTACCAACACAGAGACCATCGCATTCTCACATTGTGTTATACCTCACCTGTCACACTCCAGAAGCAGGTAAAATACATCACATGGTAACCCTATTTACCAGCACAGAGACCATCGCATTCTCACATTGTGTTATACCTCACCTGTCACACTCCAGAAGCAGGTAAAACACATCACATTGTAACCCTGACCATCGCATTCTCACATTGTTTTGCACTTCAGAAGCAGGTAAAATACATCACATTGTAACCCTATTTCACATTCTCACATGTGTGTTTATACCTCACCTGCACACTCCAGAAGCAGGTAAAATACTCACACAGTAACCCTATTTACGCTCGCATTCTCACATTGTTTATACATCAGTTTATATTCACACAGTAACCCTATTTACCAACACAAAGACCATCGCATTTCACATTGTGTTATACTCACCTGTCAACTCCGGGTAAAATACAGACCCTAGAGACCATTTTCACATTGTGTTAAACACCTGTACACTCCAGAAGCAGGTATTGCTGCTTGGAAAAGTAAATACACATAGCTTTTTTAGCATGTTTATGATCACTGAAATCAAACATTACTTTATATTTTATATTTTAGTTTATCCTTTCCGTACATCCGGAAGACCCTGTTTTTAAACACTAAGTCATCTCACTGAGTGTTTATAATCACCAAACATTACTTAATGTTTAGATTATCATTTTACATTCGATGTTTTCTGGTCATCCTGGTGTTCTAAAAAAATGCATTTTGCATGTGCGTCTGAGAAGTAGCGGATTATGGAGTTGCGTGTTAGTCTATTTTTAAGGGTATTTCAATGTCACAGACTCTTGTTTCACTCTGTTATATTCAAATTTCTTACAGGTTTGTAAATTAACCAAACTTATTTCTTTAGACATTACCTGTCCTCAAACAAGGGCACCTCCCCCCCCACGCAAGTGGTCTGGTCCGAACATCCCAACAGCCAATGGGATGGCCTAAATTCTTCTACTGCATACTGCTCTCTAGTTCCGGTCACATGACTGTAACTTCCTTCATTTTCTCTTCACTAAAGGGTCTGGACGTCCTTTTGCTTGGCTCTGTTTGGAGTCAACTTTTTTATAAGACCTTTGGTTTTGGATTTGTGTTTGGGTGAAATGTTTTTCACCTTCGTTTTCGTTAGCTTTCGTATGTTATTTCGCTTGTCTTTCTAAGCGTTTAATTACATGAAATGTTGTTTATATTGCCGGTTCTCGTGTCGGACGCCATTTGCAAAATGGTGTCTTTGTTGACTGGCTTTGTGTTTGGGTGAAATGTTTTTCACCTTAATTTTCGTTAGCTTTCGTAAGTCTTTCGCGTATTTCGCTTGACTTGTCAAGTGTTAATGACATGAAATGTTGTTATATCGCCGGTTGTCGTTGTCGGCTTTGTGTTTGTGTTATGGTTGGTTTTTCTTTCTTTTCACAGATTGAAAAATTACTATTATCATGTCAGCGACTAGTTCGAGCATGTTTACGCTGCAAGAAGTTTACTGCCGGCTGCGACCCACACGACTTATGTCCAGGTTGTCGTGTTCAGTGTGGCCTCACTTCAAGATGCGACCTTTGTTCGGGCTTGTCTGATGTCGAGTTCGCGGCTTATCTGAAGATGGTGTCAGCGAGGACCAAGAAGGTGGAATCTTCGCCTTCAATTGCTGACTCCGTGGTGGAAGTATTACGTTCAATTCTACCGACCATGCTGAAAGAAACATTGGCGTCAATGGCGACCTTACCCAAACCGGCGGGTTCAGGGTCAGGTCCGGTTCCAGTCCCCTCTTCAGGGGGTGTGGCTTCTTCAGCTCCACTGATACCTAAGACTTCAGATGACAGGCCTGCGGTCTCTACGCAGCCCTCTAAGAAGCCGGCTCATTCAGATAGACGCTCCACGGATTCCAAGGCTCACCGATCTTCGGTGGGGAAGTCCTCTTCGGCGCATCGGAGCCGGGACCGTAGCCGCTCCAGACGACCTGTACGACTCCCTACAGGTTCCACAGATCGTCAGCGCCAACCTTCAGTTGATGTGGCTTCCAAGGCCTCCGAGGGATCTAGACGGGACCATCCACGGTCCGGTTTAACCGGCGGCTTCCATTACGGTAGATCGATTGGCCTGTGCTCGAGTTCTGCGAGACTTTGGTGATAAGCCATCAGCTGGGAACAGATGGACGCATACGCTTTTCCTCCACCAATCCTTCCAAGGGTGCTTCAGAGGTTTCAGCTGTACCATTGTCGCCTGTTGCTCATTGCTCCGATGTGGCCTTCCAGGATGTGGTATCCAGATCTAATACGTCTTGCCGATCCACATCCTTTACCACTGTTAGACTGGGATCATCTGTTGCTGCATCCCACGTCAAGACTATACCATCCACGTCCGCAGTTGTTCCAGCTGCACGCGTGGACTTTATCTAGAGTTTGAGGAAGAAAGGTTTTTCTTCACAGTCTACAGCGGCCATTTTGAAAGCACACAGATCATCTACTACTGCGGATTACAACGTGAGCTGGTTTTGCTTGTCTGGCAAAAACTCAAACCTCAGACGATCCAGATACCTCGTCTTGCTGATTTTTTGCTGTATCTGCGGACTGCTTTACGATTGAAGGGGTCTACCATCGCTGGGTACGTTTCAGTCATCGCTACTGTTCATGATGTCGCTACTGGAACGAAGTTCTCGGGTATTCATAACATGATCAGAGGGTTTCGCCTTGATGATCAAGTACACCGGTTTCAGCCACCAAGATGGGACCTGAATCTGGTGTTACGAGCGTTATCGACCGCACCTTATGAGCCGATCGAATCCTCTTCCCTGCAAGACTTGACGCAGAAGACTGTGTTTTTACTCGGTTTTGCCAGGCTGCCCGTGTCTCAAAACTCCGTGCTCTTGATGTAGACTTGGTACGTTTTCACCGAGAGGACTTGCGTTGTGCCCTGTCAGAGCCCTGCACCAGTACATCGAGAGGACCAGATCTTTTCGACAACATTGCGAAAGATTTTTCCTTTCCTGTAACCAGAGTCGGTTGAGGGATATTACCAAAAACACGGTGGCCACCTGGATCCGGTCTTCTATCCTGACCGCCTATCAGAAGGAGGGTTTACCTGCTCCATCTGCTTCTAATCTGCATGAACTCCGTGCCTTGGCTGCCACGATGTCCCAGCACTGCAACACACCCATTCAGCACATTATCACTGGTTGTTTCTGGGCTACGGACTCCATCTTCGCCAACTATTATCTGAGGGATATCTCCACAGAAGACTTTGAGGGGTTCCATCATCTGGGTCCGGTTGTTGTTGCACAGAGTCTGTTGAATACAAGCTGTCTGATTTTGGGCTGCATACCGAGATGTCCATCGAATCAACAGGTGAGGATTGTTTAGACTTTTGTTCTTTTGCACAGTTCACGCACTGGTGCCGGAACTTTTGTCTCGATAACCTTTACCCTGCACTGCATGTGGTTATTTGTTGTCGTTATTGAACTAACAGTTCTTTGGTGTACTAGACAGAAAACACTCGGGGGTCTTGTTCTGTTCAATGTTCTGACGGATGCACCTCATTAGGTTGTCGCTTGTTATTACAAAAATAACACTTCAATACGTGAGGGTTACCTAACACCTGCATCCCTGGTGGCTACGACTTCCCACCCTGTCAGAACCAGCATGAGATGTGGCAGCCGCCTCCTGGTCCTTTGTTCTGGGAGCCGTACCTGCCACTGCTGACGGATGCCACCATTCTGGTTGTTGTTACTAACATCACCTGCATAGGTCTGTGACGGGCATCCCTAGGAGGAGGGCTTACCAGGGTTGGCCTCATTCTTCCACTAGTCAGCCTCTTTCCGGTTTGGGGAGTTATCACAAGCATCTACGGATCTCGGCACCCACCTCCATCTGTTGAATGCTGCCCTTGTTTGAGGACAGGTAATGTCTAAAGAAATGGAGAAAACTTGGAGTGTTTTCTCTTTTATAGATACATTACCTGTCCTCAAGATTTCATCCCGCCCGGGCCTCCCCGCTTCCTGTTCTCCGTGCGATGCGCTCAGGGAAAAAGAAGGAAGTTACAGTCATGTGACCGGAACTAGAGAGCAGTATGCAGTAGAAGAATTTAGGCCATCCCATTGGCTGTTGGAATGTTCGGACCAGACCACTTGCGTGGTGGGGAGGTGCCCTTGTTTGAGGACATGTAAGTTTTCTCCAGTGTCCATTTTTTACGAGTTGAAACTAGGGTCTAGGTGAAAAATATACCTTAGTGTTCAAAAACTAGTGTCTGTCCTCTTAAAGGAATTTTTACTTTATGGACTTTATACTTAATTAATTTTATATTTCATGGCTTTTATACTTTTTGGAGTTTATACTTACATCAATCTTTTACTTAATATATTTTATACCTTATTATTCTTTATGCATTTTATGCTGTGTAAATTTGTAGTTACTAGATTTTATACTTTATGAATTTATACTTGACAGATTTTATATTTTATGGATTTTATTCTTTATGAATTATACTTGATATATTTTATATTTTATGAATTTTATACTTCATAGAGATTATAATTAATAGATTTTATATTTTATGAATTTCATGCTTAATTGATTTTTTTTTTTTCCAGTTTGAACTGGATGGAAAGTCTTCAAGTTCTTCTGAAGTGAAAACTGCTGTGAGTTTCTTTTAAATTAAAGTATAATTGTTTTCAGTAGTTCAGTATTTCTTTAAAAGATATAAAAAAAGAAAGAAATGTTTTATTTAACGACGTACGCAAACACATTTTAATTACGGTTATATGGCACCAGACATATGGTTAAGGACCACACAGATTAAGAGAGGAAACCAGCTGTCGCCACTGTGGTATGTACTACTATGTCTGTGGGAGAGTGCATCATATAAAAGATCCCTTGCTGCTAATCAAAAAGAGCAGCCCATGAAGTGGCGACAGCAGGTTTTCTCTCTCAGTATCTGTGGTCCGTAACCATATGTCTGATGCCGTATAACTGTAAATAAAATGTTTTGAGGGTGTCATTAAATAAAACATTTCCTTCCTTCCCAATATTCACTGATTAAACAATGCTGGGGTGTCGTTAAACAGACATTCCTTTCCTCATAGCCACTGATTAAACAATGTGCTGGGGTGTGGTTAAAGAAACATTCCTTTCCTTTCCTTCTCTCACACTCTTAGACCAAATAGCCACTGATTAAACAATGTGCTGGGGTGTCATTAAACAAACATTCCTTTCCTTTCTTCTCTCACACTCTTAGACCAAATATCATAATTACCATATGTTAGACACCTAATAGCCACTGATTAAACAATGTGCTGGGGTGTCATTAAACAAACATTCCTTTCCTTTCTTCTCTGACACTCTTAGACCAAGTGTCATAATTACCATATGTTAGACACCTAATAGCCACTGATTAAACAATGTGCTGGGGTGTGGTTAAACAAACATTCCTTTCCTTTCTTCTCTCACACTCTTAGACCAAATGTCATAATTACCATATGTTAAACACCTAATAGCCACTGATTAAACAATGTGCTGGGGTGTCATTAAACAAACATTCCTTTCCTTTCTTCTCTCACACTCTTAGACCAAATGTCATAATTACCATATGTTAGACACCTAATAGCTGCTGATTAAAGCATTTGCTGGGGTGTCGTTAAACAAACATTCTTTTCCTTTCTTCTCTCACACTCTTAGACCAAGTGTCATAATTACCATATGTTAGACACCTAATAGCCACTGATTAAACAATGTAATGGTGTTAATTGAATAACGTGCTGGGTTGTCATTAAACAAACATTCCTTTCCTTTCTTCTCTCACACACTAGACTAAGTCACATTTTCCATATGTTAGACACCTAATAGCCACTGATTAAATAATGTAAAGGTGTTCATTGAGTAATGTGCCGGGGTGTTCATTGAGTAATGTGCCAGGGTTGTCATTGGGTAATGTGTCATGGTGTTCATTGAATAATGTGCCAGGGTGTTCATTGAATAATATGCCAGGGTGTTCATTGAATAATGTGCCATGGTGTTCATTGAATAATCTGCTGGGGTGTTCATTGAATAATATGCCAGGGTGTTCATTGAATAATATGCCGGGGTGTTCATTTAATAATGTGCCGGGGTGTTCATTGAATAATATGCCAGGGTTTTCATTGAATAATGTGCCATGGTGTTCATGGAATAATGTGCCGGGGTGTTCACTGAATAATGTGCTGGGGTGTTCATTGAATAATGTGCCGGGGTGTTCAATGAATAATATGCCAGGGTGTTCATTGAATAATGTGCCGGGGTGTTCATTGAATAATGTGCCAGGGTGTTCATTGAATAATGTGCCAGGGTTTGTTCATTGAATAATGTGCCGGGGTGTTCACGGAATAATGTGCCGGGGTGTTCATTGAATAATGTGCCAGGGTTGTTCATTGAATAATGTGCCGGGGTGTTCACTAAATAATGTGCCGGGATGTTCACTGAATAATATGCCAGGGTGTTCATGGAATAATATGCCAGGGTGTTCATTGAATAATGTGCCATGGTGTTCATTGAATAATGTGCCGGGGTGTTCATTGAATAATGTGCCGGGGTGTTCATGGAATAATGTGCTGGGGTGTTCATGGAATAATGTACCGGGGTGTTCATGGAATAATGTGCTGGGGTGTTCATTAAACAAAAATTCCTTTCTTTCCAGTTCATCCGAATTAAACATCAGTCTCTGTCCGTATCCCGACGACCGTCGTCAATCGCCCACAATGCAATAGTGCACCACACTGAAGACAGACAGCCTCCATTAACTAGCGGAATATCTTCAGAGTACTCGTTCTACGACTCGGACAGTATCGCCACCTCACTTCCTGTCGGGTTGAGCGTACATCGTAAAGGGAAGAAACGCTCCCGACTCAAACCTACCGACTTGGATTCCTCGTTCAATGATGAAGTGTCATCTAAAGAAAACTCGCGGGGTAGGGTATGATTTTTAAAATTCGTAAACCATGGTTCTTACATGTCCTGGAAATCTTGGAATGTCCTTGTATTTTGCAATTTTAAAATCCAAACTTTGAATATCCTGAAAAAAGCAATAATGTTTTTGGTGTGTGTCCTGGAAATTTAGGCCAAAAAGTCTGTGGCATTTTTCCTTTTTGTTGACCTCATAACGTCTAAGTTCAGACAACAATTTGCTATAAAAACATTCAAACGACTGAACATTTCATGTTTTGGAAAAATTAAAAAATGTCCTGGAAATGTCCTTGTATTAAAAAATAAATATTCAGTCCACAGTCTTTTTATATTGTGTTCCCTGATTTTGCCAACAGATTTTTCACTGTTGATGTTTTAACTCTTTCACATCCATCTTTTCAATCGGAAAATGCCATCACTGAACCCAGATTCCAAAGTGAAATTTTGAACCTGCATTTTTTTTAAACGACGTTTTTGTTGTTAGTACCAATTTTAGCGGACATCTTATTTAATTACCCTAATAAATATGTACGTACAAACGTAATACTGTAGAATACTTTATTTTCGCGGGATCAAATTTTCGCGATTTAATGAAAATGGTTCAATTCGCAAACATTTATTTTCGTGAATCTCCCAACCCCCATCAATAAAAAAACGTACAGATGTCAATAATTTTGTTTTAAAAACGGAACTTAGTTTTGCTGGTTGTTATGCTAATCTGTAGAACTAATCCTACATGTACACACGAGTGCTATACACATAAAACAATAGTTTTCCTGCTTTAACCAATCAAGACTTTATTGTTTTCAGAAAGTGCTTACCGCGTACAGTTTTTTGTTAATCCTTATAATTGTTATAAAAACAAAAACCGAAAACAAACGAAACGAAATTTGAAGGCACAAGCTACTAGTACTCAGTACCTTAAGTTTGATTGAAAAAATATTTATTGCCGTCTAAATACTAGTTCAAAACGGTTTGTGATTGGCTAACAGGCCAAAAATAAAAATAAAATTATGAAACATCTGAACATAGCCCAGTCCGAATTTTTTCACTTCCACATTTTTAATATACTGTGATAATGCATGTTTACTTCCAACATAAAACTTTTTGTGTTTTGTAGTTTGTTCCGTGACAGGAGGAAGCACCGCTTTGTTACTACTAGCCTCGTACATCGGAAACTAATGTGGTATAGTTGAACGAGACTACATTTTAAAAATTTTTGTCGGCCTTTATAAAAAGTTTATTTTCGCGTGGAATATATTTTCACGAATTTTATTCACACGCGAAAAACGCGAAAATAAATTCCACGCGAAAATAAAGTATTATACAGTACTTAATTTATTACATCAGTATAATAAAATCTATATTTTAGCTTCATCACCGACAAAGGGAAACAGTATTGCCCATAATGAGATTATGAAAACACAACAGGAAGTGGAAGTGCTCCGCGATCACTATGGACCTAACTGGCTACACGCGATGGGTGACAAATTTCAGGACTCTACACAGAGTGACGCTTCAAACAGCGATGCCGATAGTGGCATACACTTCAACACAAAAACCCCAGAAAAATCCATCCGGACCAATAAAAACGGAGTCATTAATAAACAGACCAATCAGAACGAGCCGTCTGAAGACGACCTTTATTTAAAGGAAACATTCACCAGTATCAATATTTGTGAAAAATATAATTCGGTTGGCAGTGGTGTGTTAAAATCGGGGAGGAAGATACAAGAAGAAGATGATGCAGATTCAAAATGTGTGTTAGATAGAAGTGATGAAAATGACGTAACCGTGTCAAAAGATTCGCAGGTGGATGCTGGATCTGGAATAGACTGGAAACAAACAAGAGTAGAGGAAGAAAGCGGAAATGTCTATGGTATGGTTTTATTGTACAGGTAAAACGGGATTTTGCTGTAAAATGGAGAAAAAACCCTCAAATTATCTCAAATACCTGGCATATGTTAAGTAACCAAATGTCAGTTTTCACGATTTTTTTTTTTTTTTTTTTTTAACCAATGCAATAGATTGTTTAGTGACATGAATTTAATTCATGTATTTATTTATTTATTTTACCTTTTGTCTGACACAAAATAGCCAATGTGTATTTTTGTGCTGGAGGGTCGTTAAAAATGTTTTAGTATTTTTATTAGTATTTTTATTTTTTATTATTATTCACTAATATTTGGGGTTTTAATTTGATTGGTGATGTTAATACAATGATACATTTAAGTTTTGGGTTCATTTTTTTAAATTTTGTTTCTTTGTTTATTAAATTTATTTATTTTATACATTGATGGGGTTTTTTTTTTTCCATTGATATGTTTCTTTAGCTTGGCATGTTCAAAACAATAAGAAATTAACTAATTATTTGTTAATTAAATTTATGTATTTTATGCATTGATGTTTGTTTGCGGTGGGGGACCGGCCTCGGTGGCATCGTGGCAGGCCATCGGTCTACAGGCTGGTAGGTACTGGGTTCGGATCCCAGTCGAGGCATGGGGTTTTTAATCCAGATACCGACTCCAAACCCTGAGTGAGTGCTCCGCAAGGCTCAATGGGTAGGTGTAAACCACTTGCACCGACCAGTGATCCATAACTGGTTTAACAAAGGCCATGGTTTGTGCTATCCTGCCTGTGGGAAGCGCAAATAAAAGATCCCTTGCTGCTAATCGGAAGAGTAGCCCATGTAGTGGCGACAGCGGGTTTCCTCTCAAAATCTGTGTGGTCCTTAACCATATGTCTGACGCCATATAACCATAAATAAAATGTGTTGAGTGCGTCGTTAAATAAAACACTTCTTTCTTTCTTTGTTTGTGGGGGGGGGGGGGGTGTTTTTTTTTGTTTTGGCCTGGTTAAAAGAATGGTTTATTTGTCAGATTATTAAATTCGTTCATTCATTCATTCATTTCTCGTTTCAGTCCGTGCACCACGACTGGTATATCAAAGGCTGTGATATGTGCTGTCCTGTTTATGGGATAATGCATATAAAAGGAAAAATAATGGAAAAATGCAGCAGGTTTCCTCTCTAAGACTACATGTCAAAATTAGCAAATGTTTGACATCCAGTAGCCGATGATTAATAAATCAGTGTGCTCTAGTGGTGTCGTTAAACAAAATAAAATTTTGATACTTGTCAGTTTGTTCACTCTGAATTGAAACCACACTGATTTATTAATCATTGGCTACTGGATGTCAAACATTTGGACTTAGGGGTCCTTGTCATCCCACAATCATCCCCTAGACAGGATAGCACATACCACAGCCTTGATATACCAGTTGTGGTGCACTGGCTGGAAGAGTCACTCTAAATTGTTGTTTAAATCATTAAGTTCAAGCACTTACCAGCGTCAACACCTTACAATGGAAGAAGAAAGCAAACTTTCATTCATCCATACATCCATCCATTCATCTATATATTTAGTAATTTATACATTTTTTTTTTGTTAAGGTGAGGAAAGTGAACCGTTCATCGTTCTTCTTGTTCACAAAAACTACGAACAGCTGATCGTGACGACAAACGAGAGATTTCTCGTCGAGAAGGATCTGAACGGCTTGGTCGTCGAGCAGCTTGACCTGAGGTCGTTGCTAGGCATTGAGAGATGGGAGGATGCTGTACACCACAACCTCGTGGATGGGGATGACATCGTCATGGCTCACATCCGGCTGACATTCGACTATGTGCGCAGAGACCGCAGGGAGAGGTTGTACGTTATGGAGGATGATGATAATGCGCAAGTACGTATATAGAGAATCATCACGGGTATTTTCTTTTCACATTACCTGTCCTCACAAGTGCACATACTGGTTCAACAAAGGCCGTGGTTTGTGCTATCCTGCCTGTGGTAAGTGCAAATAAAAGATCCCTCGCTGCTAATCGGAAAGAGTAGCCCATGAAGTGGCAACAGCGGGTTTCCTCTTAAAATCTGTGTGGTCCTTAACCATATGTCTGACACCATATAACCGTAAATAAAATGTGTTAAGTGCGTCATTAAATAAAACATTTCTTTCTTTTTGTAAGCATGTGAATGGATATTTTCTTTTCACATTACCTGCACTCACAAGTGCACCTCTCTCTCTCTCTCTCCTCTCCCCCCTCTCCCCCTCCCCCCCCCCCCCCCCCCCCCCCCCCAACGCAAGTGGTCTGGTCCAAACATCCCAACAGCCAATGGGATGGCCTAAAATTCTTCAATGTATGCTCCCTGTAGTTCCGGTCATGTGACTTCAACTTCCTCCTTTTCTTTCACTGGTCATTCCAATATCAACCGAGTCTACGTTTAGCTAGACGAGGTTAATATTTACTGGTTGGGGTGGTAAAGCATTCGTTTGATGCACGGTCAGTCTGAGATCGATCCCCGTCAGTTGGCCCATTGGGCTATTTCTCGCTCCAGCCATTGCACCACAACTAGTATATCAAAGGCTGTGGTATGTGTTATCCTGTCTGTGGGATGGTGCATATAAAAGATCCCTTGCTGCTAATCGAAAAGAATAGCCCATGAAGTGGGGACAGTGGGGTTCCACCTCAATATCTGTGTGGTCCTTAACCATATGTATGACGCCATATAACCGTAAATCACAGTACTAAAGTCGCTTAATATGACGTCATCACGATTAGCACAAATTATTTTGTAGTCACACATTTTAACTAAATCTTACCGGCCTTGGTGGCCATCGGTCTACAAGCTGGTAGGTACTGGTTCGGATCGCAGTTGAGGCGTGGGATTTTTAATCCAGATACCAACTCCAAACCCTGAGTGAGTGCTCCGCAAGGCTCAATGGGTAGGTGTAAACCACTTGCACCGACCAGTGATCCTTAACTGGTTCAACAAAGGCCATGGTTTGTGCTATCCTGCCAGTGGGAAGTACAAATAAAAGATCCCTTGCTGCTAATCGGAAAGAGTAGCCCATGAAGTGGCGACAGCGGGTTTCCTCTTAAAATCTGTGTGGTCCTTAACCATATGTCTGACACCATATAACCGTAAATAAAATGTGTTGAGTGTGTCGTTAAATAAAACATTTCTTTCTTTCTTTTTAACTAAATCTTATGAAAATATTATGCTCAGGTATACAGGTCTTATCGGCTTGTGAACAAATGATCCATTGACAGCAACACATTATTACCTAGACACCTTGCAAATTGGTATATACCTTTAAATTTGCATACCATTCTTACACAGGTTAATACACTAAATTATCACATGGTTTTATGACATGGATATCATGGGTAAGTATATGTATATGTACAACACTACTAACACTATATTAAGACCTGTATATGAGGGAATGGTTTAGTATGAAAGTGACTGATTAATGAAGATCAAACAGGAACTAAACAAACTAGCTTTAAATTATATACTCTTCAAAAAAAGTAGGGGAACTTTAATAAGAATTTACAATTGCCAAAATTGTAAGGTATATTAGCTGTGGGGAATGGTTATATGATAATAGTGAATTAATTGGGCAAACATTACAACCGGTAGTTCAGTATTACAGTAGGTTTTATAACCACCAAAGATCTTGCAGGACGATTGGGGTCAGAAGTGAATTTTGAAAGTTGACGTTTTGTTATCAGTAAATGGCAAATTCAAAAAATAAAAATGACTAAAAACAAAACAGTAACAACTGTATGATAAACAGAATGAAAACGATTGACAGAAATAATGTTCCACAGTCATTAATGGACCTTCCTGGAAATTGTTAAAATCGAGAATGACACCCCACACACGTGTACGGGGCAACTGCGTGATGCATGTGCAAACTGTGGAATGTGTTTCGGTGTGTTGATAAACAGACCTGAACGTTCTTTACTAGGATGTCTGTGGTCAAAACGTGTGTTTGATTTAATAGTTGATATTAACATTAATATTTCAGGTTCCCCTACTTTGTTTGAAGAGTATACACATATATATACAGGAAACGTTGTTTAGTATCGGGCTTCACTACATAAGTGGGCCCATTGGGCTATTTCTCGCTCCAGCCAGTGCACCACAACTGGTACATCAAAGGCCGTGGTATGTGCTATCTTGTCTATGGGATGGTGCATATAAAAGATCCCTTGCTGCTAATCGAAAAGAGTATCCCATGAAGTGGCGACAGCATGTTTCCTGTCTCAATATCTGTGTGGTCCTTAACCATATGTCTGACGCCATATAACCGTAAATAAAATGTGTTGAGTGCATTGTTAAATAAAACATTTCCTTCACTACATTAAGTTTCAGAGATTGGTATACAATTTTAAAACATTAAATAGTTGTCACTAATAAATTTTCAGTTGACTAGAAATATAGTTAGTAAAGATTTTGCAGAAAGTAATAGTCCGTTCAAAAAATGTGAATGAAAAAAGAATTTGGAAGGACGAGTTTAAAAAAAAAAAAAAAAAAAATTCTGACTAAGTATTTATTTTCAGTTAGGTTATTTTTCCATCAAGTATACTTTATTATTGTTTCCGATTCCACAAAATGATTTTAGAAACTTGCTTTGTATTATTGGTTTGGAAAATACTACAATTTCTGTATTGTGTGTTGTTTCAGCAATTTGAGGATTTGCTTCATCCTTTTTTGGAGGAAAGAGAAGTCAGGTCACTTCCAATAGTTATTTTCCAGGTCTGTAAACATTTCACCATTGTCATCCATCTGCGTAAAACAATAAAGCTATATTTATGAAATATTGTCATCACATGCCTTATATTAAGGTCGACAACAGTCACTCTTCTCACCCTTGTTTTGGATTTATACACAATAAAGGGCAGGACGTAGCCCTGTGGTAAAACACTCGCTCGATGCACGGTCGATGTGGGATCGATCCCCGTCGGTGGACTATTTCTCATTCCAGCCATTGCTCCATGACTGGTACATCAAAGGCTATGGTATGTTCTATCCTGTCTATGGATCATAGCGTCACCCCTGGCGCTGGTCTAGGGCGGGACGTATCCCAGTGGTACAGCGCACGGTCGATGTGGGATCGATCCCCGTCGGTGGACTATTTCTCATTCCAGCCATTGGTCCATGACTGGTACATCAAAGGCTATGGTATGTTCTATCCTGTCTATGGATCATAGCGTCACCCCTGGCGCTGGTCTAGGGCGGGACGTATCCCAGTGGTACAGCGCACGGTCGATGTGGGATCGATCCCCGTCGGTGGACTATTTCTCATTCCAGCCATTGGTCCATGACTGGTACATCAAAGGCTATGGTATGTTCTATCCTGTCTATGGATCATAGCGTCACCCCTGGCGCTGGTCTAGGGCGGGACGTATCCCAGTGGTACAGCGCTCGCTCGATGCACGGTTGGTCTGGGATCGATCCCTGTCGGTGGACTATTTCTCATTCCAGCCATTGGTCCATGACTGGTACATCAAAGGCTATGGTATGTTCTATCCTGTCTATGGATCATAGCATCACCCCTGGCGCTGGTCTAGGGCGGGACGTATCCCAGTGGTACAGCGCTCGCTCGATGCACGGTTGGTCTGGGATCGATCCCCGTCGGTGGACTATTTCTCATTCCAGCCATTGGTCCATGACTGGTACATCAAAGGCTATGGTATGTTCTATCCTGTCTATGGATCATAGCGTCACCCCTGGCACTGGTCTAGGGCGGGATGTATCCCAGTGGTACAGCGCTCGCTCTATGCACGGTCGATGTGGGATCGATCCCCGTCGGTGGACTATTTCTCATTCCAGCCAGTGCACCATGACTGGTACATCAAAGGCTATGGTATGTTCTATCCTGTCTATGGATCATAGCGTCACCCCTGGCGCTGGTCTAGGGCGGGACGTATCCCAGTGGTACAGCGCACGGTCGATGTGGGATCGATCCCCGTCGGTGGACTATTTCTCATTCCAGCCATTGCTCCATGACTGGTACATCAAAGGCTATGGTATGTTCTATCCTGTCTATGGATCATAGCGTCACCCCTGGCGCTGGTCTAGGGCGGGATGTATCCCAGTGGTACAGCGCTCGCTCGATGCACGGTCGATGTGGGATCGATCCCCGTCGGTGGGCCCATTGGACTATTTCTCATTCCAGCCATTGCACCATGACTGGTACATCAAAGGCTATGGTATGTTCTATCCTGTCTATGGATCATAGCATCACCCCTGGCGCTGGTCTAGGGCGGGATGTATCCCAGTGGTACAGCGCTCGCTCGATGCACGGTCGATGTGGGATCGATCCCCGTCGGTGGGCCCATTGGACTATTTCTCATTCCAGCCATTGCACCATGACTGGTACATCAAAGGCTATGGTATGTTCTATCCTGTCTATGGATCATAGCATCACCCCTGGCGCTGGTCTAGGGCGGGATGTATCCCAGTGGTACAGCGCTCGCTCGATGCACGGTCGATGTGGGATCGATCCCCGTCGGTGGACTATTTCTCATTCCAGCCAGTGCACCATGACTGGTACATCAAAGGCTATGGTATGTTCTATCCTGTCTATGGATCATAGCATCACCCCTGGCGCTGGTCTAGGGCGGGATGTATCCCAGTGGTACAGCGCTCGCTCGATGCACGGTCGATGTGGGATCGATCCCCGTCGGTGGACTATTTCTCATTCCAGCCATTGGTCCATGACTGGTACATCAAAGGCTATGGTATGTTCTATCCTGTCTATGGATCATAGCATCACCCCTGGCGCTGGTCTAGGGCGGGATGTATCCCAGTGGTACAGCGCTCGCTCGATGCACGGTTGGTCTGGGATCGATCCCCGTCGGTGGACTATTTCTCATTCCAGCCATTGCTCCATGACTGGTACATCAAAGGCTGTGGTATGTTCTATCCTGTCTATGGATCATAGCGTCACCCCTGGCGCTGGTCTAGGGCGGGACGTATCCCAGTGGTACAGCGCACAGTCGATGTGGGATCGATCCCCGTCGGTGGACTATTTCTCATTCCAGCCATTGGTCCATGACTGGTACATCAAAGGCTATGGTATGTTCTATCCTGTCTATGGATCATAGCGTCACCCCTGGCGCTGGTCTAGGGCGGGACGTATCCCAGTGGTACAGCGCACGGTCGATGTGGGATCGATCCCCGTCGGTGGACTATTTCTCATTCCAGCCATTGCTCCATGACTGGTACATCAAAGGCTATGGTATGTTCTATCCTGTCTATGGATCATAGCGTCACCCCTGGCGCTGGTCTAGGGCGGGACGTATCCCAGTGGTACAGCGCTCGCTCGATGTGGGATCGATCCCCGTCGGTGGACTATTTCTCATTCCAGCCAGTGCACCATGACTGGTACATCAACGGCTATGGTATGTTCTATCCTGTCTATGGATCATAGCGTCACCCCTGGCGCTGGCCTAGGGCGGGACGTATCCCAGTGGTACAGCGCTCGCTCGATGCACGGTCGATGTGGGATCGATCCCCGTCGGTGGACTATTTCTCATTCCAGCCAGTGCACCATGACTGATACATCAAAGGCTGTGGTATGTTCTATCCTGTCTATGGGATGGTGCATATATAAAAGATCCCTTGCTGCTAATTGAAAAGAGTAGCCTATGAAGTGTCGACAGCAGATTTCCTCACTCAATATCTGTGTGGTCCTTTACCATATGTCTGACGTCGTATAACCGTAAATACAATGTATTGAGTGCGTAGTTAAATAAACTATTTCCTTCCTTCGTACACAATAAATATGATATATCCAAGCATAATTTCTTTGATATGATATATTTGACAAATTGGTTTTGGTGTGTGTTTTTTTCATCTTTTTAAACATAAACTTACTATTTTGTCTAAAATTATGAAAAATAAAAACATACCGACCTGTAAACAGCGTTGTCTGCTCAGTATAAAACTTAGAACAATTTTGACAGGATTCAAGGTTAGTAGACCGGTTTTTACTTTAATGCGACAAAGTTAATTTTAAATTTAAATGATGTCAGTATTCCAATGACATCACTTTGTATCTCGTTACAATAACAATAAACTGGATACATGATGTTTCCGTTTTCAGAACGCTGGAAACATTTCCATGCAAAATTGCTATTGAATTAAAAAAAAATCAGAATTACTAAAGCACCTGACTGTGTTTGTAGAAAAAAAAAGAAAACCTTGTAATTTTTTTTTTTTTTACTATTTACAAAATATGGATCTGAGGTGAAATTACGGTAAGATATGTGATATTTATTGTGTACGTTGTCAAATCAAGGGTGCGAAAAATTACTGTTATCGACCTTAGATGTAAATCAGTCATAAACACAGATGTTATTACACTTATTGTTTATTATAAATTATTAATTGTACACATCTGTTCAGGAACGTTACACAATGGTCTTTTCCTTATTATGGGCGGGACGTAGCCCAGTGGTAAAGCGCTCGCTTGATGCACAGTTGATTTGGGATCAATCCCCATCGGTGAGCCCATTGGGCTATTTCTCGTTCCAACCAGTGCACCACGACTGGTATATTAAAGGCCATGGTATGTGTTACCCTGTCTGTCGGATGGTGCATACAAAAGATCCCTTACTACTAATGGAAAAATATAGTGGGTTTCCTCTCAGACTATATGTCAAAGTTACCAAATGTTTGACATCCAATAGACGATTAATAAATCAATGTGCTCTAGTGGTGTTGTTAAGCACAAAAAAACGTGAACTTATTCCTTTCTGTTACAGTGTCTTAAATGTTCGCATCACTTCACCAAAAAGGAGGCAAAGAAGGCAACAGATTGTCTGAAGATGCCATCATCGGGGAGCAGTTTAGATTTGGAGAACTTGAAGAATTTAGGTAGGTCTTATCTACATCATCGAGGAGCAGGTTTAGATTTGGAGAACTTGAAGAATTTAGGTAGGTCTTATCTACATCATCAGGGAGCAGGTTTAGATTTGGAGAACTTGAAGAATTTAGGTAGGTCTTATCTACATCATCGGGGAGCAGTTTAGATTTGGAGAACTTGAAGAATTTAGATAGGTCTTATCTACATCATCGGGGAGCAGTTTAGATTTGGAGAACTTGAAGAATTTAGGTAGGTCTTATCTACATCATCGGGGAGCAGTTTAGATTTGGAGAACTTGAAGAATTTAGGTAGGTCTTATCTACATCATCAGGGAGCAGGTTTAGATTTGGAGAACTTGAAGAATTTAGGTAGGTTTTATCTATAATATTGGGGAGAAGTTTAGATTTGGAGAACTTGAAGAATTTAGGTAGGTTTTATCTACATCATCAGGGAGCAGGTTTAGATTTGGAGAACTTGAAGAATTTAGGTAAGTTTTATCTACACCATCAGGGAGCAGGTTTAGATCGGGAGAACTTGAAGAATTTAGATAGGTCTTATCTACATCATCAGGGAGCAGGTTTAGATCTGGAGAACTTAAATAATTTAGGTAGGTTTTATCTACAATATTGGGGAGCAGTTTAGATTTGGAGACCTTGAAGAATTTAGGTAGGTTGTTATCTACATCATCTATGCTGTATTCTCTACATCTATTTGTAATTATCCATCATAATAGGGGCGGAATATAGTCCAGTGGTAAAGCACTAGCTTTATGCGCGATCAGTCTAGGATCAATCCCTGTCGGTGGGCCCATTGGGGTATTTCTCATTCCAGCCAGTGCACCACGACTGGTATATCAAAGGCCATTGTATTTGAATTGCATTTAATCCAGTGGTAAAGCACTTGCTTTATATGTGGTTGTTTTAGAATCGATCCCTGTCAGTGGGCCCATTGGACTGTTTCTCGCTCCCGCCATTTCACTACAACTGGTATACCAAAGGCCGTGATATTTGGGTCGCATAACCCAGTGGTAAAGCACTTGCTTTACGTGTGGTTGTTTTAGAGTCGGTGGGCTTATTGGGGTATTTCTCGTTCCAGCCAGTGCACTACAACTGGTATATCAAAGGCCGTGGTGTGTGGGTAGCGTAGCTCAGTGGTAAAGCACTTGCTTTATGTGTGGTTGTTTTAGAGTCGGTGGGCCTATTGGGGTATTTCTCATTCCAGCCAGTGCACTACAACTGGTATATCAAAGGCCACGATATTTGGGTCGCATAACCAGTGGTAAAGCACTTGCTTGATGTGTGGTTGTTTTAGAGTCTGTGGGCTTATTGGGGTATTTCTCGTTCCAGCCAGTGCACTACAACTGGTATATCAAAGGCCGTGGTGTGTGGGTAGCATAACCCAGTGGTAAAGCACTTGCTTTACGTGTGGTTGTTTTAGAGTCGGTGGGCTTATTGGGGTATTTCTCGTTCCAGCCAGTGCACTACAACTGGTATATCAAAGGCCGTGGTGTGTGGGTAGCGTAGCCCAGTGGTAAAGCACTTGCTTTATGTGTGGTTGTTTTAGAGTCGGTGGGCCTATTGGGGTATTTCTCGTTCCAGCCAGTGCACTACAACTGGTATATCAAAGGCCGTGGTGTGTGGGTAGCGTAGCTCAGTGGTAAAGCACTTGCTTTATGTGTGGTTGTTTTAGAGTCGGTGGGCCTATTGGGGTATTTCTCGTTCCAGCCAGTGCACTACAACTGGTATATCAAAGGCCGTGGTGTGTGGGTAGCGTAGCTCAGTGGTAAAGCACTTGCTTTATGTGTGGTTGTTTTAGAGTCGGTGGGCCTATTGGGGTATTTCTCATTCCAGCCAGTGCACTACAACTGGTATATCAAAGGCAGTGGTGTGTGGGTAGCGTAGCTCAGTGGTAAAGCACTTGCTTTATGTGTGGTTGTTTTAGAGTCGGTGGGCCTATTGGGGTATTTCTCATTCCAGCCAGTGCACTACAACTGGTATATCAAAGGCCGTGGTGTGTGGGTAGCGTAGCTCAGTGGTAAAGCACTTTCTTGATGTGCGGTCAGTTTAGGATTGATCCCCGTCGGTGGACCCATGTGGTTATTTCTCGATTTTCCCAGTGCACCATGACTGGTATATCAAAGACCATGGTATGTGGGTAGCAGATTTCCTCTCTAAGAATATATATCAGAATTACCAAACGTTTCACATCAATAGCCGATGATTAATAAATCAATCTGCTCTAGCGGTGTTGTTAAACAAAACAAACTTCAACTTTATCCATCATAATAAACTTTAAATATGTCTTACTTTAACACAGCCAGCATACGTTACCTGTGCCCGAAATGTAACACCAACAAGGTCATTGAAGTGGAGAGGTCACCCGGGTCACAGCCATCATCGTCTACGTCAACACCCGTGGGATCGTATTCTTCAGGCAGCCACTTCGCAAGCGGAGCAGATCTCCTCAAGAAACTGAGTCCAGCCAAAGTGCGGACGCCTAGCTTAGAGTATGTGTATCATAACATATGTTTGTTAAAGCTATGTAATTATATAATACCTATACACATGGCTTCTAGATTTTTTATGAAATACACTAGCCACGGGATCAGAGATTTAAAAAATTTACTACCCTCGATTAAGAATTCACTAGCCCTACTTTACTTTAAGTTAATACAGTTTTACTAAATAATAGTAATAATCAGATATGTCACCCAAAGAGGGAGATAGAGCTTAAAAACACTAACATTGAGGGTTGGGTGGGGGCAGGATATTCATATTTACAAAATAGACTTTAACTGCAGCAAGTGGCTCTCTGTTTTTCACTAGCCATCAGGCATGGCAATAGTAGTTATTTACTAGCCCAACATTGAATATCACTAGCCAATGGAGTGGGGCTACCATAATCTAGAAGCCCTGTCGGGCATGGCAATAGTAGTTATTTACTAGCCCAACAATGAATATCACTAGCCATGGGAGTGGGGCTACCATAATCTAGAAGCCCTGTCGGGCATGGCAATAGTAGTTATTTACTAGCCCAACATTGAATATCACTAGCCATGGGAGTGGGGCTACCATAATCTAGAAGCCCTGTCGGGCATGGCAATAGTAGTTATTTACTAGCCCAACATTGAATATCACTAGCCATGGGAGTGGGGCTACCATAATCTAGAAGCCCTGTCGGGCATGGCAATAGTAGTTATTTACTAGCCCAACATTGAATATCACTAGCCATGGGAGTGGGGCTACCATAATCTAGAAGTCCTGTCTGGCATGGCAATAGTAGTTATTTACTAGCCCAACATTGAATATCACTAGCCATGGGAGTGGGACTACCATAATCTAGAAGCCCTGTCGGGCATGGCAATAGTAGTTATTTACTAGCCCAATATTGAATATCACTAGCCATGGGAGTGGGGCTACCATAATCTAGAAGCCCTGTCGGGCATGGCAATAGTAGTTATTTACTAGCCCAATATTGAATATCACTAGCCATGGGAGTGGGGCTACCATAATCTAGAAGCCCTGTCTGGCATGGCAATAGTAGTTATTTACTAGCCCAACATTGAATATCACTAGCCATGGGAGTGGGGCTACCATAATCTAGAAGCCCTGTCTGGCATGGCAATAGTAGTTATTTACTAGCCCAACATTGAATATCACTAGCCATGGGAGTGGGGCTACCATAATCTAGAAGCCCTGTCGGGCATGGCAATAGTAGTTATTTACTAGTCCAACATTGAATATCACTAGCCATGGGAGTGGGGCTACCATAATCTAGAAGCCCTGTCGGGCATGGCAATAGTAGTTATTTACTAGTCCAACATTGAATATCACTAGCCATGGGAGTGGGGCTACCATAATCTAGAAGTCCTGTCGGGCATGGCAATAGTTATTTACTAGCCCAATATTGAATATCACTAGCCATGGGAGTGGGGCTACCATAATGTAGAAGCCCTGTCTGGCATGGCAGTAGTAGTTATTTACTAGCCCAATATTGAATATCACTAGCCATGGGAGTGGGGCTACCATAATCAAAAATCCCTGCTATACATGTATCTAATCTCATTATGATGTGTTGATTACATGAATAACCTTTCAAAACTGAATGGGAATATATTTATTAATATGTTGACCGGCCTCGGTGGCGTCGTGGTTAGGCCATTGGTCTACAGGCTGGTAGGTACTGGGTTCGGATCCCAGTCGAGCCATGGGGTTTTTAATCCAGATACCGACTCCAAACCCTGAGTGAGTGCTCCGCAAGGCTCAATGGGTAGGTGTAAACCACTTGCACCGACCAGTGATCCATAACTGGTTCAACAAAGGCCATGGTTTATGCTATCCTGCCTGTGGGAAGCACAAATAAAAGATCCCTTGCTGCTAATCGGAAAGAGTAGCCCATGTAGTGGCGACAGCGGGTTTCCTCTCAAAATCTGTGTGGTCCTTAACTATATGTCTGACGCCATATAACCGTAAATAAAATGTGTTGAGTGCGTCGTTACATAAAACATTTCTTTCTTTCTTTATTAATATGTTAGAATAGAATCAGCTCCATTAAATGGTTAGAATTCTTTAAATTATTAAACAAATAAAATCATTTATTTTTAGCTCTCAAGGTATGCTGCGGAGCCCACTTGCTAAATCGACCCCTCAGAAGCAGAACGGAAATATTTCTGACAGCGAAATAATACGAACGGGACAAGTGAACAAAAATCTGGCAAAGGACTTTCCCCCTGATAACAGTAACAGGCCGAGGAGCAATGCGTTTACCACAACACAGACCCAATCAGACACTCACGATTCTCAGTTCTGCGTGTCCGATGTCAAGATGATAATTCCGCGTGAAAAGTCCGCCTCGGAGCTACAGGAGGCGGTGAAGAAAGACCAGCGAGTTCGCATCGCTTCGGTCGACAGTGACATCACCGTCCTGACCAACCCGAGCGAGTGCAGTATTTCTGTCATCTCGGAGACGAGTTCCGACAATGACAACACAAAGACGTCGTCAGCCGTTACGTTCGATTCCTTCGATGCGGAAATGCCGACGCTTGTAAACTCTGTCGCGGGCGATTCGTCTCGCAACAAGGAGGTGGTAACTCCGCTGGGCTCTCCTCTGTCGAACAGTATCTGCAGCAGTATGGTGTCGAGTGTGTACCAGAACAGCGTGATAGCGGGAGATGAAATCTCCACGGAGACGGAGTTGCTCGTCAATAAATCGTCCAGTGACGATCTCACCGTTTACGAGGTTGACACTGCAGGTCAAGGTCGTAAAAGTATTTATGATCCCGTTCAGTGTTCGAACAACGTGGAACAAGTGTGTGACCCTGTTTCTCAAAAAGACACTACGGATTCGTTTAACGAGAATTCAAAGGAAGAGGAGGAGAGTTTCCCAGGGGAAGATAACTCTGATGAAGTAGTCACAAGAAGTCGCTCTGCGGCCATCTTGGAACAGCCCTTCACAGATATTGATCACAGACTGAAACTTCATCTGATGATGACCTTGTTTGAAGACACTGAGGACTTTGAGTGTATTTTTCGGGTAAATTATGTCTCTCTTTTCTTACACACTCGTTGGTGAAAACACCATTTATTTAAGGGGACGGGATATAGCTCAGTGGTATAGCGCTCGCCTGATGCGCGATCAGTCTAGGATCGATCCCCGTCGGTGGGCTCATTAGGCTATTTCTCGTTCCAGCCACTGCTCCACAGCTGGTGTAACAAAGGCCGTGGTATGTACTATCCTGTCTGTGGGATGGTGCATATAAAAGATCCCTTGCTGCTAATCGGAAAGAGTAGCCCATGAAGTCTCAATATCTGTGTGGTCCTTAACTATATGTCCGATGCCATATAACCGTAAATAAAATGTGTTGAGTGTGTCGTTAAATAAAACAGTTCCTTCCTTCCTTTCATTTATTTATGATAACACATGTTTATTCTCGATTTAAAGGCATACGAGTGGCTGTTCCTAGATGATGACTCGGTCACCACAGCCATACCATCCAATGAGAAAAATCGCATGATCAAAATTGATTGCATAAGTTACTAAAGCACCATGGGCTGTAAATAGGATGTATTTGGAAAAGACGTATTAATTTATATTAAACCTGGTTTTTAGAGTATATGTAAAAGATGTATTAATAATTTAATTTATATTAAACCTGGTTTTAGAGGATATGTAAAAGATGTATTAATTTATATTATTACCCCAGCAGGCACTCATAACGGGGAAAATAAAAATCATAATTTCTCATCATGCATTGGTCTAACGAACAATACTATTGGATGATTTGACGCTTACAAACCATTGACCGTGTCGGTACTAAATATGATGTCATCACGATTTGGCAAACACGCACAATGAAGTTATAGCAATACTCAGAACAGTGCGTAAAGTGGTTTATATATTGTTTCTATACATGGGAATGTATGTGTGTCGAAAATAAAGGTTTTTAGAGAAAAAAATTGCTCGGATAATAAATAGAATAGCAAACTCGGTACCAGTTATTTTGAAATTTATGTTATAATTTTCAGTTGTCACGAGCTTTGTTATTATCAAACTTATGTCCCAAGTGAAATAATTTTCAGTTGTTATGAGCTTTAGCGAGTGACAAATGAAAATTATTTCACTGGTAACTCGTTTATTATCCCTATTTAAACCTGTTTTTTAGAGGATGTGTAAGATATAGAATATTACATTCGTGTTCATTGGATAAGATTTATCTTACAACTCGTTTAAAAATGTATCTAGTTTGCTTTCACTCATTAAATACATTTTAAAATAACTTCTAACGTCAATGTTTTTTATTGACCAATCATACAGTATTCTCTGTGTATTGAATAAATTTAAAACTGGGTTCTGTATTTTTAGGGTAAATGATATATAATATATGTTTGTACCAGGGGTGGGAATTCTCCTTGGATCAGCTGTTTTTCTCTCATGGAACATTGTTTTTCCTCGCATTTTAATCGTCCTTTCCTCCAAAATGTGTCAGATGGCACAGATTTTAACGTAGGATTTCAAGAATTTCTGGGACACCTCTAGATTTCCTCTATTTTTACAGTTCACCAATTCCAACCCCATCTGAATGATTCTAAAACAGGATTTTACAAATTAGGGTCACGACCTCATAAAGGAGTACTTAACATCTGCATATTATGGAAATCCCGTAAAGTCGTGAAAAATAAAAAAAGGTTGATATTTAATTAATTTCAATGAAAATGTTATTGATAATCCTATAAAAATCCTTTTTTAACAAATCTCAAATATGAAGGAAGGACATGTTTTATTTAATGACACACTCAACACATTTTACTTACGGTTATATGGAAATAAGGAAATGTTTTATTTAACGACGCACTAAACACATTTTATTTACGGTTATATGGCGTCGTACATATGGTTGAGGACCACACAGATAGTGAGAGAGGAAACCTGCTGTTGCCACTTCATGGGCTACTCTTTTCGATCAGCAGCAAGGGATCTTTTATATGCACCATCCCACAGGTAGGATAGCACATACCACGGCCTTTAATGTACCAGTCATGATGCACTTGCTGTAACGAGAAATAGCCCAATGGGCCCACTGACGGGTATTGATCCCAGACCGACCGTGCATCAAGCAAATGCTGTAGCACTGGGCTACATCCCACCTGCAAGTCTCAGATAGGGTCACGATAGAAAATTACTTTTTAAGTAGTAATGGAATTTGTTTGGTAAGTACTGATAAAGCCTTATAAATTGTATTTTCAGTCGGATATTGTTCAGTATCTTATAGAAGAGGAGTTTAGTGGAATCTTCATAATGACATCGGCAAAATTCTACATTCTCCGAGTTGCACAAGACGCCTCGAGGTTTGTACATAAACATTTTTTTTTATCCGAGGCCCTGTTCTTATAAAATGTTTTCGAGTCTCAGACCTCTGAAAATTGCGAGAACGGTCGTTTCGTTTGCGCATTCTTTGCGAAAATTACTTTTACGTAACCTGTTTTTTCTTTGCAAGCCCAAAATTTCGGAGCATCATTTACTTGGATTTAACGGGTTATGCAAGAAGGAAATGGGTTACCTGGATTTATTTCTGCGTAACTGATAAAATGGGTCATGCAGATTTTCATTTCTCAGATACCTGAGTTTTATAGTTCATCCCATCCTTCGACAAACATTTTTGTTTTTTTGTAAATAATTTCAGTTTGGTTTGATGTAAGAAGAAAAGTAAAAGTGTTTTGGAAGTAACAAAAAATTACTATTTTTGTGTGCAATTTAGAAAACAATCTTCTAAAAAATAAATAACTTGGAGTAAATTCCATAGTATAAAAAAGGTGTTCCCTGTGGGAAGGGCTATGGAGTGTATACAAAAATGTTTGAGTTTTTTGGTAAATAATTTCAGTTTGGTTTGATGTAAGAAGAAAAGTAAAAGTGTTTTGGAAATAACAAAACTTTTAAAAATTTGTGTGCAATTTAGAAAACAATCGGCTCAGAAATAACTAACTTTTATTATCCATATGGTTCAACATAACCGAGTTAATAAATATCATACAAAGCACACGTGTAATAGCAAGTGTAATGACATAATTTTGGGAAGCGACGTCATAACATTATGCTGCTTCTCCAGTCCTCGCTCAGACTGTGCATTTGAAATATGATGTCATTTCGTCGTCACCTTCTAGTTGTGGCTGAAACATTTTGAGTTGGGTCTTATTATTCATAAAGAAAACAACTCTAATAATATGGATAATAAAGAAATTATTACACTCGGGTGTTAGTCGTACTGATTTTACAAAACACGTGTCAGGATTCATGTATTACCATCGCTCTCGCTCGGGCAATACAAAAATCCTGACACTCGTTAAGTAAAATCAGTATGACGCACACGCAAGTGTAATAATCTGTATTTAGTAAATACCGTAGTATGTAAAAAGATGTTCCCTGTGGGAAGGACTATGGAGTGTATACCACCAAATCAAATCACATTAATGACAATGAAAAATGTATTTGATTGGCTGGGGAAAAAAAAGGGTTTTTTTATTTTAAATTCTTTGATTATTTAAAAATTGTAATTGTCAGAAAAAGTATTGTATATTTGTTTAACATTTTCTTTTTGTGTCTGTAAAAGCTCAGTTGATTTGCTCATGAAAGCATGGTGTTTGTATTTTTAGGGAAAATCCACTTGATTCGTTTCTCTTTAGTGAAAATCATGTTGATTGGCTAAAAACATGGTATTTTGCAGTTAAAATCCATTTTTATTGACAGAAAACATTGTAATCATTATTAATAACAATGCTTTTGATTGGCTAACACTTTTTCTTTATTTTAGTGAAAACCCAGCCGATTGGCTGAAGACTGTGGACATTCAGCCAGTGCCTGAACTGCGCTACATTGACATGGGTCTGGGATGTCAGAGTTTCCGTCTCGAGTTCCGCACCGAATGTTCGTGTTACAATTTTATTGTCAGAGATGAAAGCAGGTGTAAAAAGTTTGTCGATTTTCTGGAAGGTTTGTATTAATAATTTTGTTCAGGGTCTTTTTTTTTTTTTTTTTTCTCTAAGTTGTTTTTTTGTGTATTTGTTCGGGGAGGGTGGGTCATTGGGGTTTTTGGGTTTTTTTTTTTTTGGGGGGGGGGGGGGGGGGTTAAATTGTGTTTATTTTCAGTTATGGTGCAAGCACATTTCTGTCCCGGACCAGGCCACTGGCTATCCAGAGATGTGGCCCGTGACAGACATGCTTGAAACCGTAGTGGTATATGGGTATGTTAAAGGTTCTCTCTCTCTCTCTCTCTCTCTCTCTCTCTCTCTCTCTCTCTCTCTCCCTCTCCCTCTCCATCTCCCTCTCCCTCTCCCTCTCCCTCTCCCTCTCCCTCCCTCCCTCCCTCTCTCCCTCCCTCCCGCTCTCTCTCTCTCCCTCCCTCCCGCTCTCTCTCGCTCTCTCTCAAGCATATTTGTCCTGGACTGGATGGCACAGTGGACGAGTTAATTGGTTTAAGGCTGGGAGGTACAGGGTTCACATCCTGGTACCGGTTCCCACCCAGAGTGAGTTTAAAGACTCAGTAGGAAGGTGTAAGACCACTACACCATCTTCTCTCTCACTCTATAACCATTAACTGACCACTGATCCACTGTCCTGTTGCTTGGGGGGGGGGGGGGGGGGGGGGGCAGGCAGAGGGTTTCGAGGAAGGGGGAAATTGTGCTTATATTCACAAACGTTTTTTCTCAATCTTTCATTCATTCATTCATATAACCGTAAATAAAAGTGTTGAGTGTGTCATCAAATAAAACATTGCCTTCTTCTTCATTCATTCATTCATTCTTTCAATATTTCATTCATTCAATCTTTCATTAAATTTTCACTCATTCGGTCTTTCTTTAATTCATTCATTCAGTCAGTCAGTCTTTCATTCATTCATTCATTCATTTATTCTTTCATTCATTCATTTATTTCGTTCATTCATTTCATTCATTCATTCATTCATTCATTCATTTATTGTTGTTATTTCAGGTATTATTCAGCAGAATCCTCTGAACCAGCTGTACGAGCGACTGGACGTGAAGATCCACAAAGACGCGAGCCCGAACTCACTCGACTTGCTGCGGAAAGAGGTGCTCAGGCAGACGGACGACGACGGCGGGCCCACTGTTCTAGTCCGATACGTGATGGGCTATCTCGTCAGAGGTGAGCACTTGTCACATTGGAGGGGTGGGATGTAGCCCAGTGGTAAGCGTTCGCTTGATGCGCGATCGGTCTGGGATCGATCCCTGGTTGGTCTGGGATCGATTCCCGTCGGTGGGCCCATTGGGCTATTTCTCGCTCCAGCCAGTGCACCACGACTGGTATATCAAAGGCTGTGGTATGTGCTATCCTGTCTGTGGGATGGTGCATATAAAAGATCTCTTGCTGCTAATCGAAAAGAGTAGCCCATGAAGTGGCGACAGCTGGTTTCCTCTGTCAATAACCGTTTAGTCCTTAACGATATGTCCAACGCCATATAACCCTAAATAAAATGTCTTGAGTGCGTCGTTAAATAAAACATTTCTTCCTTTGTCAGATTGGCATTTTTCTCTTACCTTTTTAAAACCTTTTTGTTTTCTTATCTTTACTCAGAGGTCCTGTTATACAGGGTTCGAAATTCGCCTAAAAATATGATGGCCTAAAAAAATAATTATGCATGTTGGCAAATTATGGTAAACGAACCACGAGCAAGATTTTAAGGTGGAATGCAAATATTAATAGTGGCTCATATGCTATAGCTCATAGATAATATTATTTGGGCAACTAACGCCATTATTTTTTAAATATTTAAGTCGCCCAAACAGGACATTGGTCGCATTTGGCGACCTGGCCACAGGCCGTTTCGAGCCCTGGTTATAACATATTAACTCATGTCCAGGGTAAACTTGACCTAACAGAGTTAGTAAAAAGCATACGAAGCACATGTATAATAACAAGTGTAAAGATGTAATAACATGACATTGCTTCCCCAGGCTTAGCTTATCAAAATGACGTCATTTTGTCATCTCCTTCTAGCTGTGGTTGAAACGGTCCTTGTTTTGCGTTAAAAAAAATATATTAAAAAAAGGATAATAGATATAATAAAGAAATTTTTACTCTCGCATGCAAGTCGTACTGATTTTACAAAAGTTGTGTCAGGGTTCATGTATATTACCCTCGCTCTCATTGGACCCAACGAAAATGTTTTTAAAAAGCAAAAAAAAAGGTACTTGAATGTATGTAGGAGGTTACTGGTACCCAAGCCCCCTCCCCTTGGATATGCGTCCTCTGTAATAATTTATTATTAAAATCATAATTGCACGTCTACAGGTCACAATCTGCAGTATCCGATTAGCTTTGTGATATCGAGTACGGAGATCTGCCTGGTGAGGGAGAACCATCAATGGCCACAGCCTCGACTCCAGTCCCCGCTCTCACAGTCTGATGTGGGCAAACCTTTCACCGTGCTAGAGAGACAGGCCATCAACAACATCGCCACAGTCGTACGTTATTATCTGTTCCCTCTCTCTCTTTGTGTGTGTCTCTCTCTCTCTCTCTTTCTTTCTCTCTCTCTTCTCTCTCTCTCTCTCTGTCTGTCTGTCTGTCTGTCACTCACTCTCTCTCTCTCTGAGACTGACTTTGGCTCTCTATCTCTGTCTCTTTTTTCTCTCTCTCATTCTTTCTTTCTCTCTGTCTCAGAGACTGACATTGGCAAACCCTTCACTGTGCTAGAGACAGGCCATTATTAATATTGCTACTTTTGTATCTCTCTTTGTCTGTGTCTGTGTGTGTCTGTGTCTGTCTGTCTGTCTGTCTCTCTCTCTCTCTCTCTCTCTCTCTCTCTCTCTCTCTCTCTCTCTCTCTCTCTCTCTCTCTCTCTATGTATATGTCCCTCTCTCTTTCTCTCTCTCTCTCTCTCTCTCTGTCTCTCTCTCTCTGTCTCTCTTGCTCTCTCTCAGAGACTAACATTAGCAAATCCTTCACTAAAAGTGTATATAAAAGATTACTTGTTATCAATAACAAAATGTATCGGAATTACCAAATGCTTTTTTACGTCCAATAAGTGGTGATTAATTAATCAACGTGCTTAAGTGGTGTCGTTAAACACAGAAAAATTTAATTTTAGGCACTCCATGATTTTTCCGTTCTTATTTACCAGGAGATTTCCACAGAGGAGAAGACAAGAATGCGAATCACATTCTTTAACGAGAAATCGGGCGATGAAACGTGTTGGCAGATCACCATGGAATCCTCAAACGGAACCCAGGCACTGGTTGACGCAATCAGAGAACCATGGGAGACAGCATTCGGTGTCGACCTTGATGTAGCCATGGTTACCTTTGATGAAACCATGGTTACCTTTGATGAATGATGATGGCTACCTGTTTCACACATTCCGCATTGTACACCAATAGCTGATGTATATTTTTGTTATGGGGTGTCGTTTAGACATTTATTCACTAATTCATTCCGGATTGTGCCAAAATCTGAATTAGGAGCTGTTGAACAAGTGATCACATTTGAAAACACAATTTCTGTAAACGTTTAAGTCTTACACAGTGTGTATTTCAACCCTCAATTATATAGTGGGTTGAATACATTTAAGACTAATTATTTTTAATGGCACGGAATAGAAATGATGTATTTCACCATACTGAAGTCATGGTTTTATCTGAATGTTTTTTCATGTCTGTGACATTAATATTAATATCATTTTTCATTAATCAGAAGTAATCTTTTCAACAGATCTGGTAATATATGTTGGTGCTTATTTTTCAAAAGCATTAACATATAGAACTTGTCATTTTGTTCATTGATATGTACATATGTCGTTATACAAATTCACATTTAAGATATGACATTGTAGATATATTACCAATATGTACAGGCACGTGTCGTTTTAGTCCCCTACTAGTCCAACCAGAGGGGACTATAGGTTTCATCTCTATCTTTTTGTCCGTCTGTCCCACATATAGTTTTCCAGATATTTTTTTACAAAGCCTTGAGATATTGTCCTGGGCGCCGTTCCATGAAGTGATCTTAGCCCTAAGATTACCTTAAACACACTTACTTAGGGCTAAGATCGCTTCGTGGATAGGGGCCCTGAAATTTTGTGTTTAGCTGTATTATGTAAGTTTTAACTTTCACAGCGATTTACCCATTTTTTATAGAGTTATGGCCCTTGAACTTAGGAGATATGAACATTTATTTTCTTTACTTTTTTTTTCAGAAGCCCTTGAGATATTAACCTTAAATTTTGTGTATATCTTTGTCATGTACTGTTACAGATTAAAAGATTTAGTTTGACTTTCATGGCAATTTACCTGTTTTCGATGATGTTATGGCTCTTGAGATATAAAAATTAGTTTTCCAGACTTGATATGAAATTTTGTACATACCTTTTATCATGTAATGTTACTGATCAAGTTTAACTTTTATGGTGATTTACCCACTTTTCACAGAAGTATGGCCCTTGAATGTAGGAGATACGAAAAACATTTGAGTTAGTACAGTTGAAATTGTGTGGTCTTGCCCACTTTTCAGAGTTATGGCCCTTGAATGTAGGAGATAAGAAAAACATTTGAGTTCAGTACAGTTGAAATTGTGTGGTCTTGCCCACTTTTCAGAGTTATGGCCCTTGAATTTAGGAGATAAGAAAAACATTTTGAGTTCGGTACAGTTGAAATTGTGTGGTCTTGCCCACTTTTCAGAGTTATGATCCTTGAATTTAGGAGATACGAAAAACATTTGAGTTAGTACAGTTGAAATTGTGTGGTCTTGCCCACTTTTCACAGAGTTATGGCCCTTGAATTTAGGAGATGCGAAAAACATTTTGAGTTCGGTAGGGGACATGCATTGCTTTAGCAGTCCTCTCATAACGCTTGTTAACAGTTCTGTTTAAAAAAAAAAATTCACAGTTGGGATATGACAGTGTAAACATTATTAATATGATTGTACAGGTATAAATGTCTTTTTAATAATTCTGCTTTAATATTAAGTGTGGGGATATAACAGTATTATGTACATGTAGCATATTATCAATATGTACTGGTACAGATGTCTTTAATACAGTTCCATTAAAACAAATTTAAGAAGTAATGGTATATATTACAGTGTAATTATATTATGAATATGATTGGATAAACAGTTGGTATTCAGGGCACAATATTTCACGAGAATCGTCGTTCTGTTCGCGTGTCGGTTATGCAACTTTAAAATCACGTGAACCGCCAATCGGTTATGTGGAGAACAGTTACATTCTAAAATTAAAAGTACCATATATTAGTAATGAAAGTGAAAATCAGTTTATGATTTTAAATACATTTGAGCCACCAATGTAGCACAGAACTGTAGTTCAAGTGTTTTAGGATTAGGTAGGCCTAACTCGATCGGTTACGAGAACTATATTCACGTAACCAAACTGAACAATCGGTTACCCAAGTAAAACTTATGTGAATTGATTTCCAGTTACCTAAGATTTTGAAATATTGACCCCTGGTATTTGACAGTGTAAACATATTATCGATATGATTTTAACAGTTTGTAAATGACAGTGTAAATATATTATTGATATGATTGTAACAGTTGATATACGACAGTGTAAACATTATCGATGTGATTGTAACAGTTTGTATACGACTGTGTAAAAATTATCAATATGATTGTAACAGTTTGTATATGACAGTGTAAACATATCAATATGTTCAGCTCAACATCTTTAACAATTCTGTTTCTCTATTTGCATAAACAGTCGTGTCTTTTTTTTTTTATTGTTTTGTCTTAATGCAGTCAATAGGTGAGAGATAGGTTTTACTTTTCCGACAACAGCAACAACGGCAGTATTTGTGTCTGGCTCCAATATTTAATTTTTCGCACTTCTAGTTCCACTTCTCACAGACTGTAAGTCTTAGATTTAAGAGACTTCAGTTATGGTAGCATCTTGTTCATCATTATTGTTCATCTCGGTGGATATTAATTTTTTTAGTTTTTTGTTAAATGATTTACATTTTGAAAATAATTTTCCTCAGTAATTCTTTTTCTTTTTTTTAAAACTAGACTATTCCTAATTGTTAGATCTTAAAAACATTGTCACAGATTATTTCTTTATTCATCAAATCAGTTTGAAAACATCGCCACATATTATTTCTGTATTCACCGAATCTCTTTGTATTACGTGAGACATTTAATTCTGTGAAATTCCTGTTTTTAGATTTATGTAGATTAGGTTTCACATGAACTGGTGCTAATTATTACGGACTGTACAGGTGGATCTTAATTATACTAGTTTAGCCAAGATTAAATTGTTTTCTCTTTCCATTTTTTTTTTTTTTTTACTTATTATTTTTTAAAAGCTATTTTGTAGGGTATTTTTTCACCATTTTCTATTATTTAAAAAATTTCCTTTATAGTTCTTTTTCTTAATTTTTTTCACTTCACCATTATAATTGTAATTTTTTTTACAATTTCTTGAGTGGGTTATTTTTTTTGGGGGGGGGGGGGGGGTTTTTTTTTTTTCTTTGTTTTGCCTCTCCGTTTTTCAGTCCACCACTGGTGCTATAACAGAATATAGTTTTCATCTTGGTTCTTCTGTAAGTCTGTCTGTCCATCTGTCCCAGATATAGTTTTCAGGACTTTTATTTCACACTTCCGATACGGAGCTGATATTTTGTATCTAGCTTTTTCATGTTGAGTTATAGACCAAGTTCGACTTTACTGGGAATTTGCCCATTCTTGACAGACAACGGCCAGATTGAGTTTGACTTTACTGGGAGTTTGCCCATTCTTGACAGACAACGGCCAGATTGAGTTTGACTTTAATTGAGTTTGACGTAACGGCCATGGGAAAATTTTTGCCCATTCTTGACAGACAACGGCCAGATTGAGTTTGACTTTAATGGGAATTTGCCCATTCTTGACAGACAACGGCCAGATTGAGTTTGACGTAAATGGGAATTTGCCCATTCTTGACAGACAACGGCCAGATTGAGTTTGACTTTACTGGGAATTTGCCCATTCTTGACAGACAACAGCCAGATTGAGTTTGACTTTACTGGGAATTTACCTATTCTTGACAGACAACGGCCAGATTGAGTTTGACTTTACTGGGAGTTTACCCATTCTTGACAGACAACGGCCAGATTGAGTTTGACTTTAATGGGAATTTGCCCATTCTTGACAGACAACGGCCAGATTGAGTTTGACGTAAATGGGAATTTGCCCATTCTTGACAGACAATGGCCAGATTGAGTTTGACTTTACTGGGAATTTGCCCATTCTTGACAGACAACGGCCAGATTGAGTTTGACTTCACTGGGAATTTACCCATTCTTGACAGACAACGGCCAGATTGAGTTTGACTTTACTGGGAATTTGCGCATTCTTGACAGACAACGGCCAGATTGAGTTTGACTTCACTGGGAATTTACCCATTCTTGACAGACAACGGCCAGCTTGAGTTTGACTTCACTGGGAATTTACCCCTTCTTGACAGACAACGGCCAGACTGAGTTTGACTTCACTGGGAATTTACCCCTTCTTGACAGACAACGGCCAGACTGAGTTTGACTTCACTGGGAATTTACCCCTTCTTGACAGACAACGGCCAGATTAAGTTTGACTTTCATCTGAATTTATTCAAGGGCCATAACGGTGTCAAACATGGAAGTTGTGGCCCGTGAACTTAATGACCCATAAAGGACATTGTTTTACATTACTCTCAGAATATTTACTAACTTACTTATCCTCTTAGTGTCTTGTGTCAGTCTAGCATTCTCAGAATATTTACTAACTTACTTATCCTCTTAGTGTCTTGTGTCAGTCTAGCACTCTCAGAATATTTACTAACTTACTTATCCTCTTAGTGTCTTGTGTCAGTCTAGCATTCTCAGAATGCTTCTCTTAGTGTCTTGTGTCAGTCTAGCATTCTCAGAATATTTACTAACTTACTTATCTCTTAGTGTCTTGTGTCAGTCTAGCATTCTCAGAATGCTTCTCTTCCATTAGTATATGTTACAATAAAACATTTTTTTTTAGTATTTACAGGGCTCGAACTTAACGGCGGCACCGACGGCAATTGCCATCGCTGAGTTATAAATTGCTGAAGGTAGAGAGCATCATCGATGGCACTTTTGTGCCCTCGGTAAACTTCCTCAACATTGACCAAATATATACACCTGATGTACATAATCTGACAATATTTAACATTTGAAATTTGTCTACATACAGCAAAATAACCTTTCAGTCATGTTTATTTTCTGCAAATGTCACTTTAAAAAAATGCCACAGGCAGGCTCAAAATTGCCGTCGGTGGGCTGTTTCACCCTTGGCAATTCTTTTAAAAATTGCCGTGGGAGAAATTCTTAAGTTCGAGCCCTGGTATTTAGTGTCGAGACTCGATCATGTTTTGGTATTTATTCTGTATGATTTTAAAATTTATTTCAGTATATATTCTTACTACTTACGAGTTCTAAAGTTGCAGATGGATGGTGTTTTTGTTTTTTTAAGGGTTTTATTTTATTTGTCATTGTAAATATTCTATTTATAAAAGTTACATACAAATGTAAAACTAGAATCATTTGTAACTTTAACATTCATGTTTGTAATATTCAATGAGAGAGAGAGAGAGAGGCAAGAGAGACAGACAGAGCGAGAGAGAGAAAGAGAGCGAGAGAGACAGACAGAGAGTGTGTGTGTGTTAATTGGTCCCAATGTCGTATGAATATATGTTCCCCTCTATTAATAATTTCTCATCAACTTTATTTTTATCCTTTCTTGATGTATAGAAATCTATATTTATTTATTTCAAGAATATTTTATTTTTCTACATCTATGCAACATTATGTGATACATTATTTAAACTCTTTATTGTAAATATGATTAAACTTTTTTGTTGTAAATACATGTATTAAACCTTTTAGTTGTAAATATGATCAAAGATTTTAGTTGTAAATATGATCAAAGATTTTAGTTGTAAATATGATCAAAGATTTTTAACTGTAAACATTAACAGCCTCTGTATTTTATTTCACTTTATTTCTACAGTTAATGACGCCACAAGCAGCAAATAAATTAATTTAAAATTATATCATGTTGGCAAAGGAAATGGCACCAGTTAGAGAGGCTATGTGTATATTAATTTGCCTATCGAACCGGTGTCGTGGTTAGGCCATCGGTCTACAGGCTGGTAGGTACTGGGTTCGGATCCCAGTCGAGGCATGGGATTTTAAATCCAGATACCGACTCCAAACCCTGAGTGTGTGTTCCGCAAGGCTCAGTGGATAGGTGTAAACCACTTGCACCGACCAGTGATCCATAACTGGTTCAACAAAGGCCATGGTTTGTGTTATCGTGCCTGTGGGAAGCGTAACTAAAAGATCCCTTGCTGCCTGTTGTAAAAGAGTAGCCTATGTGGCAACAGCAGGTTTCCTCTAAAAAAAAATCAGTGTCAGAATGACCATATGTTTGACGTCCAATAGCCGATGATAACATAAAAAATTAATGTGTTCTAGTGGCGTCGTTAAATAAAACAAACTTTACTTTACTTTTTGCCGATCGACTGAGGGTGCCAATGCACCTTCCCCTCTACCCCCAATCTCCTAGGACAAAAAGGAAAATGTGTGTGAAAAACGAACAAAATGTAAGATGTGCATGTACAAATTTTTTTATTTCAAGTTCTAAATGTTTTGTATAAATATTAGCGCTTTTCATTGAAGATTTTTCTCATTACCCTAGCAGTGATGTTAATAACAATCCAATATATTTCGTCTATACAGTGTGTAAAGGTAGTTTGTTTGCAGTTGTTTCATGTTTTGTATAGATAAATGCCAACATTTACTTCACGTTTTGTATAGAAATGCCAGCATTTACTTCATGTTTTGTATATAAATGCTAACAATTACTTTGTTTTGTATATAAATGCTAACAATTACTTTGTTTTGTATATAAATGCCAGCATTTACTTCATGTTTTGTATAGAAATGCCAGTATTTACTTCGTTTTGTATATAAATGCTAACTATTACTTCATGTTTTGTATATAAATGCTAACTATTACTTCATGTTTTGTATATAAATGCTAACATTTACTTTGTTTTGTATATAAATGCTAACAATTACTTTATGTTTTGTATATAAATGCCAGCATTTACTTCATGTTTTGTATATAAATGCTAACAATTACTTCATGTTTTGTATATAAATGCTAACTATTACTTTGTTTTGTATATAAATGCCAACCACTAAAATACCATCCCATACCACAGTGACCCTCGGTAGCCGATTTGTTGTTCATTGATAGGCAAACAACATGAACAAAACTAAAATATTTCCCTTATCTATGAAGGACATGCATTCATCTTGGTGCTAACCGCTAGTCTTTGAACTCTGTTGTATGCCCAGCATAGTATACTTGTACTTCAGTTGTATTCCTAATGTTGAAATTAGTCATATTTTATTTTATTTTAAGTTTATACAGCTCCGGCATATAGACACAGGTACTCTCATGCACACACACATGAATATTTGCACAAACACACACACACAGAGGCAGACACACACAGAGACAGGTGCGCATGCGCACGCACACACACACACACACAAATACACATTGAAATACTTAATATGTATGTAATGAAAGTGTTTTTAGAAAATTGTTACAGAAATAATTGTGAATATTTTTATTTTCTTGTATTATAGCCTGGGTATTTTTAGTTGGTAAATTTATAATACAATTGATTTGTTTCCAAATATACTTTTATTTTGTTTCTACAATGTAACATTGTGAGATGGTGATTAAATATCTTAAGATAATGCACGTGTTTGTTTTAATTAAACATGCAGTCTTGGTACGAGATGACTTTATACGCTACTTCCAGTCAATCCACTTCATCAGTGGGGGTATGTTGAACTTCACAATGTTAGTGTTAATTTACACTTCATTGGTAGTGTCATGTTGAACTTCATATAGTGTTAATTTCCACTTCAAAGGTGGTGTCATGTTGAACTTCACATTGTTAGTGTTAATTTCCACTTCATCAGTGGTGTCATGTTCAACTTCATATAGTGTTAATTTACACTTCAAAGGTGGTTTCGTGTTCAACTTCACATTGTTAGTGTTAATTTACACTTCATCGGTGGCATGCACTACAACAGCTTGTTCTGAATGTGCACGTAAAACCCTATAACCTGACCTGACCTTCATCGGTGGTGTCATGTTCAACTTCATATAGTGTTAATTTACACTTCATCGGTGGCATGCGCTACAACAGCTTGTTCTGAATGTGCACGTAAAACCCTATAACCTGACCTGACCTTCATCGGTGGTGTCATGTTCAACTTCATATAGTGTTAATTTACACTTCATTGTTAGTGTCATGTTTAACTTCATATAGAGTTAATTTACACTTCATTGATGATGTCATGTTGAACTTCACAATGTTAGTGTTAATTTACACCATCAGTTTTGTCATGTTGAACTTCAGATTGGTAGTGTTAATTTACACTTCATTAATGGTGTTATGTTGATTCTTTGTGTCTGTCATGTTAATTTCACTGCATTGATGTTGTCATGTTCAGTCTTCACATCGTTCATGTTAATTTGCACTTCAAAAATGGTGTTATTTTGAAACCGTTTCAATTCATAAATAACGATGCTGAATCTTCATAAAGACGTGTTAATTTACACTTGATTAATGGTGTGATGTTGAATCTTTGTGTTTGCTGTGTTAATTCCACTTCATAAATGTTGAATCTTCATGTTAATTTACACTTCGTTAATGGTGTGATGTTGAATCGTCCACTTCATTAATGACGTAATATTTAATCATTGTTAATTCCACTTCATTAATGGTGGCTGTTGAATCATTGTGTTAATTTCACTTAATGAATGGTGTGCTGTTGAATCATTGTGTTACTTCCACTTCATTAATGGCGTAATGTTGAATCATTGTGTTACTTCCACTTCATTAATGGCGTAATGTTGAATCATTGTGTTAATTTCACTTCATGAATGGTGTGCTGTTGAATCCTTGTTACTTCCACTTCATTAATGGCGTAATGTTGAATCATTGTGTTAATTTCACTTCATGAATGGTGTGCTGTTGAATCATTGTGTTACTTCCACTTCATTAATGGCGTAATGTTGAATCATTGTGTTACTTCCACTTCATTAATGGCGTAATGTTGAATCATTGTGTTAATTTCACTTCATGAATGGTGTGCTGTTGAATCATTGTGTTACTTCCACTTCATTAATGGGACCAGCCTCGGTGGTGTCGTGGTTCGGCCATCGATCTACAGGCTTTTAGGTACTGGGTTCGGATCCCAGTCCAGGCATGGGATTTTAAATCCAGATACCGACTCTAAACCCTGAGTGAGTGCTCCGCAAGGCTCAATGAGTAGGTGTAAACCACTTGCACCGACCAGTGATCCATAACTCAATCTAATTAAAATTAGCTCCACTATTACATGTGGATCTAACAGCAGCCAGTTGTAGCTCATGTCCACCAATCAAAACCTTACTTGCAGAATCATGCCAGTGATTTAAAAATGATTTGAAAACATTCCGAATTATTCTGAGGGTATACGACATGATTAGTGTGAATTACAAATGCCTTAAAACATGTTTTATTTTATAAAATAAATAATTTTTAATGTAAAACTGAAGACTGGTTTAGTTGTTTTAGTTTTTTTATAAATAAATAAATAAATTTTAATGTAAAATTGAAGACCGATAACCCACCCCGAACATATTGGTATGGTTCGCTGTACTGCGGCCACTAAAATAGACTCGCCCGATATTTTTAGAATTTGTATGCTCCCAAATAACATTATAAAAGGCGAAGTGTGATTGGTCAATATTTAAATTATTATTTACAGATGAAATGTTACCTGGACATTGGGGACTACGCAGTGTTCTTAGTTTTAAATCACTGGCAGGATTCTGCAAGTAAGGTTTTGATTGGTGGACATGAGCTCCAACTGGCTGTCTTTAGATCCACATGTAATAGTGGAGCTAATTTTAATTAGATTGTCCATAACTGGTTTAACAAAGGCCATGGTTTGTGCTATCCTGCCTGTGGGAAACACAAATAAAAGATCCCTTGCTGCCTGTCATAAAAGAGTAGCCTATGTGGCGACAGCGGGTTTCCTCTAAAAAAAAGACAATGTCAGAATGACCATATGTTTGACGTCCAATAGCCGATGATAAGATAAAAAATCAATGTGCTCTAGTGGCGTCGTTAAATAAAACAAACTTTACTCTCTTTTGTTTTTTTCATTAATAGTGTGCTGTTGAATCATTGTATTAATTCCACTTCATTAATGGTGTGCTGTTGAATCATTGTATTAATTCCACTTCATTAATAGTGTGATGTTGAATCATTGTATTAATTCCACTTCATTTATGATGTGATGTTAATTCTTCATCAGGTTAATTCCACTTCCTTAATGGTGTGATGTTGAATCCTTCTCTTGTAACTATATATTAATTTACACTTCATTAATAGTGTGATGTTAAATCATTGTGTTAATTCCACTGTGATAGTGAATTGAAGCATGACCCAGGACAACTGTTGCTGCAATAGAAAACAAAATGAAAGTTAATTAATGTTGTACATACCTGTAGGTGAGAACATCATGAGTTATTTATCATATCAAACTGGAATAACATGTAATATCGATTAAAAATGTACAAGTGTCTGCTCCTAAGTGATGACCCGGTCACCACATCTATTTCTTCTAATGAAATCGGCATGATTGAAATTGTTCTGTGATGTATAAGTTAACCTGATACTAACTTTATTTGTGAAGCACGTTCTGTTAGTCATATTTCATAATGATGATCTGGTCTCCACAGTTCTCGTTCCAGCCAGTGCACCATGACTGGTATATCAAAGGCTGTGATATGTGCTATCCTGTCTGTAGGATGGTGCATATAAAAGACCCCTCGCTGCATTAGGAAAAATGTAGCGGGTTTCCTCTGATGTCTACGTGTCAGAATTAACAAATGTTTGACATCCAATAGCTGATGATTAATTAATCAATATGCTCCAGTGGTGTCGTTAAACAAAACAAACTTTTTGTTTTTGGTCTCCACAGCCAAACCATCCAATGAAGTAAGCACAATTGAAATTAATTTCTCTGTGGCATACAAGTTAACTTGATACTGTAATTATACTTGTTAATAAGGCTCCGTTAGAAACATTTATAACGGCTTCAAAATTAGAAGAACTTTAAAAGTTTTCACTAAACTAAACTAGTGAACTACAGTCTTTATATACAGTGAAACCCCTTAAAACGGGACCTTCATGAAAGCAGAATTCCTACAAAGACTAGGTGTTTACCATAAGTTTGTTATTGTTTATCGACCCCACTAGAGCACATTGATTTATTAATCATCGGCTATTGGATGTCAAACATATGGTCATTTTGACACAGTCATAGAGAGGAAACCCGCTACAGATTTTCCCTTTAGTAGCAAGGGATCTTTTATATATGCACCATCACACAGACAGGATAGCACATACCACGGCCTTTGATATACCAGTTATGGTGCACTCGCTGGAACAAGAAATAGCCCAATGAGTTCACCGACGGAGATCGATCCCAAACTGACCTCGTATCAAGCGAGCGCTTTACCACTGGGCTACACCCCGCCCCGCATGTTTACCATGGTCCGTTTTTCAATATCAGTAGGGGTCTACAGAAGAGAACCTCAAAACAAGATAACCCTTCTAAACTGGACTTTGTATCTGATTAGGGGTGGGACGTAGCCCAGTGGTGGTACCGGCATCGTGGTTAGGCCATCGGTCTACAGGTTGGTAGGTACTGGGTTCGGATCCCAATCGAGGCATGGGATTTTTAATCCAGATACCGACTCCAAACCCTGAGTGAGTGCTCCGCAAGGCTCAATGGGTAGGTGTGAAACCATTTGCACCGACCAGTGATCCATAACTGGTTCAACAAAGGCCATGGTTTGTGCTATCCTGCCTGTGGGAAGCACAAATAAAAGATCCCTTGCTGCCTGTCATAAAAGAGTAGCCTATGTGGCGACAGCGGGTGTCCTCTAAAAAACAGTGTCAGAATGACCATATGTTTGAGGTCCAATAGCCGATGATAAGATAAAAAATCAATGTGCTCTAGTGGCGTCGTTAAATAAAACAAACTTTACTTTACTTTATCCCAGTGGTAAAGCCCTTGCTTGATGTGCGGTTGGTTGGTTTAGGATATATCCCCATCGGATTGCTTGATGTGCCGATTGGGCTATTTTTCTTGTTCCAGCCAGTGCACCATGGCTGGTATATCAAAGGTCATGGTATGTGTGATCCTGTCAGGGATGGTGCACATAAAAGATCCCTTGCTACTAATGGAAAAGAGTAGCTCATGAAGTGGTGACAGCGGGTTTCCTCTCTTAATATCTGTGTGTCCGTAACCATATGTCCGACGCCATATAACCGTAAATAAAATGTGTTGAGTGCGTCGTTAAATAAAACATTTCCTTATTTCCATATAACCGTAAATAAAATGTGTTGAGTGCGTCGTTAAATAAAACATTTCCTTATTTCCATATAACCGTAAATAAAATGTGTTGAGTGTGTCGTTAAATAAAACATTTCCTTCCTTCCTTTCTGAGACTGTATGTCAGAATTACCAAATGTTTGACATCCAATAGCCAATGATTAATGTGCTCTAATGTTGTCGTTAAACAAAACTTTAACTTTTTATTTGATCATTTAAGCAAGGTTTTATATTGGGAAAGAATGTTGTATTTCATATTTCAGTGGCGGATCCAGAAAATCCATTTAGGAAGAGCTCCATTGACTTGAGGTGGAATGTCAATGGAACTTTGGGCGAGGTTTGGAGGGGATTGTAAAAAAAATGAAAATTAATATATAATAATATTATAACTGTCGCGCACACACACACCGGCTACGCCACTGGTTTAAAGTAGTTTCACTATATATAGTGAAACCAGATAGATATACATGTATATGTGCCGTCTCACAGACATAATACGGTAGTTGGAATCACAGGTATCCCCAAACAATGACTTCAGATATGTTATACTTACGTTATATAACATATGTAACTATAGTATTAGTACTTGGGGTTTATGTTTGGGGGGTATCTGTGGTTGGAATGGGAAATGCTTACGTCATGGAACACAGGAACTTGCAGAAAGCTACTTGTTTATCTGTCTCCGATGACGATGATGTTGATGGTCTTGCTGAATTCTTAAGTGTCGTCGTCGGAGTTGTTGTTGTTGTTGACTTTGGACGAGTTTTTCTCCAGTTTAACGTCTTCAATGACGACGACGCCAGCACCGGTACCACATTGTTGGCTGTCTGGCCTTGCATGACACCCAGACTAAAACTTTCTGTGTGTGAAATCACTGGCCGTGTCTGATTTACTCTCCATAGCGTTAGGGAGATGATGACCCAAAATGTCAGAAATGCAAGCTGGCGAAATGATGAAGGCATTGTCTGAAAATGTAGCAAAGAAAACGAATTTTTGTTAAAAAGTAACGTTTGTTTTATTTAAAGACGCCACTAGTCATTCTGACACTGGTTTTTTTTAGAGGAAACCCGCTGTCGCCACATAGCACTCACTCAGGGTTTGGAGTCGGGTATCTGGATTAAAAATCCCATGCCTCGACTGGGATCCGAACCCAGTACCTACCAGCCTGTAGACCGATGACCTAACCACGACGCCACCGAGGCCGGTCGAGTTTTTGTTAAAGGCGCAGACCCAAGTTTTATCCCATGAAAAAAAACACTGTGTTTGTTTAATCTACAAACCTGTAACGCATATGGATAAAGTTGTACTTGAATGAAACTAAAGTCTGTTAGGGTTACACAGGGAAAAACCAGAGACATCTATTGGTACCCCCCCCCCAAAAAAAAAAAGGAAAGAAAAAAAAGAAGCAGCTTTTAAATCCTTTTTAAATGAACCACCTCAGTGGGTCTATTCAGCTGATTGGGTTTTTTTCGCGTTCCAACCAGTGCACCACAACTGGACAAAGGCCGTGGTATGAAGGGCTAATATAATAATATTTCTTAATGTATTTCACACGCAATTCAATAAACAACAGACGAACGAGTATGAAGTGGAATTCATCCTCTAGCTCTCTTATATTACATAATGAACATATGCGATCATTTCTGCCCAGACCAGAATATTTTCCAGTTTCAACATTTAAACAATTCGATATTTGGTAAGAATACATCTATATTTGGCTAAAATAGGTTTCTGTAAATATGGCTGAAGCTGAAAGATATCCGTGGTATGTTTGTATAGTATACATTTTGATGAATTATTAAGTACAGCAGCTGTGTTTTGTATAAAGTTGTCTTGAAGACGTTGTTTAAGTTGATATAGGAAAGCATTTTCATTTGTGACATACTGAGCTTCCCATACATAAGAAAAACCATTTTCACATAGCAATTTGTTCACATGGTACAACCAGTTCATTTTACAATTGGGTTTACTCCGTAGTACTTTTTAGATCCATAAATTCCTTATAATAAGCTTAGAGTATACAATTATCGGTTTTTAATAACAACACCCAATATTTAATAATACTAATATTCCTTAAAATCAGTTGAGGGAAACGTCCAAGTTCATAATAAATCATAGCAGTAGAGGTAGATTTTCGCATACAAAGCAGTCTCTTTAGGAACTGTAAATAAACTTGCTCTATATCTGGTGAAAGAAAGAAAGAAATGTTTTATTTAACGACGCACTCAACACATTTTATTTACGGTTATATGGCGTCAGACATATGGTTAAGGACCACACAGATTTTGAGAGGAAACCCGCTGTCGCCACTACATGGGCTACTCTTCCGATTAGCAGCAAGGGATCTTTATTTGCGCTTCCTACAGGCAGGATAGCACAAACCATTGCCTTTGTTGAACCAGTTATGGATCACTAATCGGTGCAAGTGGTTTACGCCTATCCATTGAGCCTTGCGGAGCACTCACTCAGGGTTTGGAGTCGATATCTGGATTAAAAATCCCATGCCTCGACTGGGATCCGAACCCAGTACCTACCAGCTTGTAGACCGATGGCCGGTCTATATCTGGTGAAATACAAAAGCCCCAAACCTCACTAGAATAGCTCATAATAGGCTGCACGTAAATATCAAATAGTGAAAGTTTAGTTTCAATGTTTAGCATTAAGTCATTCATTTTCCTAGTTAACACGAAGGCTGTTTTCCTGGACTGACTGGCTAGAGATTTTTAAGAGTCCGTAAATTTAAAATTGTAGGAGAACTGAAGTCCAAGATAACAAAATTTGTCGACAATTTCTACTGAAAGAAAGAAATGTTTTATTTAACGACGCATTGTATTTACGGTTATATGGCGTCAGACATATGGTTAAGGACCACACATATATTGAGAGAGGAAACACGCTGTCACCACTTCATGGGCTACTCTATTCGATTAGCAGCAAGGGATCTGTTATATGCACCATTCCATAGACAGGATAGTACATACCACAGCCTGCACAGCCTGCACTGGCTGGAACGAGAAATAGCCTAATGGGCCCACTGACGGGGATCGATCCCAAACCGACCGCGCATCGAGCGAGCGCTGTACAACTGGGATACGTCTCGTCCCACAATTTCGACAGGTGAACCATTATAATACCACTGTTCGTTACATCCCCGTTTAAACATCACAGACTTTAGTTTCAATATATTATAAATTTATCCAGATTACTGTATTTTTTAGATTCACCAAACTTGTCCATTTTCACGGACTATAACTAGGGTCTGCGTCTTAAAAAATAATAATAATAAAAAAAGGAAAAAGAAAAACAACCTTGGATTAAAATATAGTTATAAATCCTCATATTTAAGTGACCATAACATTTGATACTGCACTGTGACATACACAAACCAAATTTATTTTCACTAGTTTTTGAAAACATTAATTAAGATTTATATAAATAAATACAAACTGCGATTGGGAACGGGTAATGAACGTGTCACTTGTTTTAAATAGAGTAGAAAGAAGTTTGTTTTGATTAACGACGCCAGTAGAGCACACTGATTTATTAATCATCAGCTATTAGATATCAAACATTTGGTCATTTCGACATAGTCTTAGAGAAGAAACCCGCTACATTTTTCAATTAGTAGCGAGGAATCTTTTAAGTGCACCATCCAACAGTCAGGTTAGCAATTACCATGGTCTTTGATATACCAGTCGTGGTGCACTGACTGGAACGAGAAATAGCCTAAGGGCCTATAGACGGGATCGATCCCAGACCGAACACGCATGAGGCGAACGCTTTACCACAGTGCTACATCCTGCCCTACTAAGAGTAGATTTACTTGTCATGTGAAAAATTAACAAGTCAACTATTTTTAGCCTAATAATTATATTTACTGTATGTGACAGAAAGAAAGAAAGAAATGTTTTATTTACGGTTATATGGCGTCAGACATATGGTTAAGGACCACACAGATTTTGAGAGGAAACCCGCTGTCGCCACTACATGGGCTACTCTTTCCGATTAGCAGCAAGGGATCTTTTATTTGCGCTTCCCACAGGCAGGATAGCACAAACCATGGCCTTTGTTGAACCAGTTATGGATCACTGGTCGGTGCAAGTAGTTTACACCTACCCATTGAGCCTTGCGGAGCACTCACTCAGGGTTTGGAGTCGGTATCTGGATTGAAAATCCCATGCCTCGACTGGGATCCGAACCCAGTACCTACCAGCCTGTAGACCGATGGCCTAACCACGACGCCACCAGGCCGGTATGTATGTGACAGAGACATCAAAAGTCCATTAATTTTGTGAGAATGGGCGAAATGACCTTACTGGAAGTTGCACCCCACCCCCAGTAAAACCCCGAAGCCGCTCCTTGTATTTCAGTGACCATATTAATCTTGACCGTAGCCCTCTGGAAAAGCGCTCGCCTGGTGTGGTCTAGGATCGTTCCCCGTCGGTGGACCCGTTGGACTATTTCTCGTCTAAGCCAGTGCACCACGACTGGTATATCAAAGACCGTGGTATGTGACATGTGATTATGTCTGTGGGATGGTGCATATATATCTATCTGGTTTCCTCTGAAAGACTATACGTCAAAAGTATAGGACCGAACCATCTCACCCATTCTCCATTTGGGTTTTCCCCGTCCCTACCAGTGCCCCATGACTGTTTTATCAAAGGTTGTGGTATGTGCTGCCCTGTATGTGGGGAAAATGCATATAAAAGATCCTTTGCTGCCAATGGAAAAATGTAGCACGTTTCCTCCAAGACTGTCAGAACACGGGTGGTCAGAATTACCAAATGTTTGACATCTAATAAGTGATGATTAATAAATCAATGTGCTCTAGTGGTGTCGCCATTAAATAAAAGCAAAAACTTCTCTTTTTTAATATGTTTAGACCTCACCTCCATTTCATTTTTTTCTGTAACAGGCTTGTAACCATTTAAGAGAAAAATACAACAAATACAACAAACAAAAACAAAACAAATAGCCACCCCTTGATTTTTTTGTGTAAGTACTAATATTTGCAAACTTACCTAAATCTAAATTCAATCCATTCCACTCCATATAATGGAAACCAAAACTCTCCTTCAATAATTCTAGATCCGTGCTTCAGTGTAGCCTACGTTAACGGTAAATCTCACTCTACCTATAAACCGCGTTTTAGTTGTTACCACGTGGATTAAATTATCACGAACTTTGTTTAAAACTCGTTTGATGAATTACAGCACTAAACAAAAAACCTACATTGGTCGCTATGGTGTGTGCTAAACTTTAAGATTGTCTCGACCTGTGTTGTAAAAATAAAGTCAGTATGTAATGTCAGGTTTAATAAAGGTTTTGGAAGGGCCCCGGGCAAAACATCGCCAAAACATCTTCTTTATACTTCACGACACGACAAACGACATAGTAGTTGTAATTTTTCATCTAAATATAGTTTAATAAAAAGGTGCATGCTTTATGATGTAGACTATAATTTTTTTTTATATAAAGTTAAAACAAAACAGAAATTGAGGGGGGGGGGGGGGGGGGGGGAGGGAGGATAGAAAAGGGGATAAAGTGCATCTTTGAATATTAAACATGCACATGAACAGACAAGAAATAACCTATCTTTTTGTCTTTTGTGCGCTATTTCAGGCGTCCAACTGTCTGTACCTTTTGTGTCGTCATTGCAGTTATATTGCAGTGTTTTATATACGACTGTATATATACTCTTCAAAAGAAGAAACGCAAAACCACATTGTCGTAACATTTGGAGAATTGATTTAATTATTGAATGGTGAGTCCGATAATTACCAAATGTTGCAGGATTGTTCACAATTCACTCTGTCCATTGTGAGTAAGTGATAGGACACACCACCAAGGTCAAGGTCATCTGGAGTCAATACCGGGTGTGGCCTCCGCGTGTGTTGACAACTGCCTGGCACCGCCTGCCCATTGAAGCAACCAGAGTACGGATGATGTCCCGGGGGATGGTGGCCCACTCGGCCTGCAAGGCTGCTGCCAGCTCGGGCAGGGTCTGGGGCTGTGGTTGTCGCTGTCGGAGGCGTCGGTCCAACTCGTCCCATAGATGCTCAATTGGGTTCAAATCCGGTGATATCGATGGCCAAGGAAGGACATTAATGTTGTTGTTCTGTAGGAAAGCCGTTGTGAGACGTGCTGTGTGAGGCCTGGCGTTGTCATATTGGAACACTGCGTTGGCGTTGGCCATAACTGGAACGATGTGTGGCCGGAGGATCTGGTCAATGTAGCCCTGTGCATTCAGGTTGCCCTGCACGTGGACCAGGTCAGTTCTGCCAGTGTGTGAGATGGCTGCCCACACCATGACACTACCCCCGCCGGATCTGTCCACTTCCTGCATGCAGTTTGCCGCATAACGTTCACCACGACGCCTATACACGCGACATCTTCCATCATGACGTCGGAGCAGAAATCGGGACTCGTCACTGAACCACACCTGTCTCCATCGCAGTTGAGGCCATTGTCGATGAATCTGGCACCACTGCAGTCGGAGTCGACGGTGTTGTGGTGTTAAGATGACACCTCGAACTGGACGTCTGGCACGAATTCCTACCTCACGTAGGCGGTTCCGTACGGTCTGGTCGGATATCCTGCGCAAACCTGGTATTGCTGCGGCTGTGGAGGTGGCAGTAGTCAATCGTTCCCGAAGGTGGCGTACCCGGATGTAGCGGTCCTGCCCGGGGGTAGTGACCCGTGGTCGACCGGATCTAGGGAGGTCACGTGTTGATCCATGTTGCTGGTAACGGTCCCACAGTCTGGAGATGGTGCTTGGGGACACATGGAATGCCCTGGCAACGGCCGTTCTGGATTCGCCTGCGTCTAGTCGGCCGATGGCATTGTTTCTCTGCGGTTCACTGAGACGTGGCATGTCCTGGATTGTCAACTGTCGGCCAGATACAGAGGCCAGGCAAGCGAACACCCTGCACTTTTATACTGTCGGTGTTCATGCTGCACGTGCAGACAACGCACGTGCAGTGGTGACATGGTTTGCACGTGGCTGCGTTTTTGCGAATATTCACATTTTGGAACTTTATTGTACAGTAGCTGCGTTTTATCGAATGTAACCGTGGGAATGTGTTTGGGACATGCAATGACCTTATATTCACAAAGCATGAACCGGTAGGAAACAAAATCGGAGTTATAACCCATGTCACGGTACATGCTCTTAATTTGTTTTCGCCTGTGGCGATTTTAATTGTGTTAGAGGGCCGTGTGCAGTTTATTGCCCGTAGCCCAGGTGGACAACTTGTTACGTAAGACTTCTGCGCGACCATCCTCGATTCTTGCGTTCCAATATGCACTTAGTCCCGCTGTGGAGGCCATGTGGCGAGTAGTTACGTAATACCTCTGCGAGTGCGGGTTTTACAACCGCGTTTTGGCGACGATGGCGTCAGTAGTCTGACGATCAGAGAGAAATATACCGAGGTAGACTATGAGATGATACGTGAGGTGCCGCTTTGTTCCCTCAGGCCAATTCTGATTTTGGAATAAATAGCTAGAATTTAGAGAGATCTAGGAGAACGATTAGGAAGGCTCCGGAGGAACGTTAGTCCGTTTGGACTTTGGTAAATATCATTTCTGCTCTGTGTATAACCTTGATGTGATTGATGTGACTTAAATATTTTAATACTGTATTATACCAATATTCTTTAGACAGTGTCTTCGGTCATCTGACGAAGTAAATCGTAGACTTATTGTTCTAACATTATATGAGTATTTGGTAATATAAAGCTTAGCCAGTCATCCTAGAAGACCCTAGGTACACTGTAGGTTATTGTCTTTATTGTGATAAGTATTAATTCTGTGTTACAAGATTACTGAAGAGTAGTTAGGGTTAATTAAAAATTAACCCGTTAGGAATAGAGCTGTAATTCCTTTATTAATTAAGTTCCCCAAGAAGCGTTCTAAATTATCACACGTTACTGAACGAGTAGTAAGGGTTAATTATAAATTAACCAGTTAGGAATGGTGTTGTAATTCCTTTATTAATTAACTTCTCCTAGAAGCGTTTCTCAATTATCACACGTGTGGGTGTGGTGTAACGGTGAAGTGATTCGCATATTGTGTAACTAGACACCTAGAGATTAACTAATTAAGTGATCAGTTCTGGGTTGTATTATTGTTGTTATTAATTTAATACTACGGCTGTACATTTGTCAGCGTAGATTAATACAGATTCCAAAGTGTATTGTGTTTTTGTTGTGTTTTCTAGAGAACTAACGTGCTATATTATATATACTTATATAAGATCGTATCTCTGATCATACCTAGAGACGAGCCATACTAGGTTTAACAGCCTGTTACAGAGAGATCTAATAGATATACAAGTAGGAGAGACATTTTGATAATCGTGTTTTATTCGGTTACGGGAATTATAGAATCCCCGTGACAACCCATTTGTACCCTTTTGCGTTTCTTTTTTTGAAGAGTATATAATGAATTTATTTTAGTCGAAATTAGTAGGGTAATATCTTGGTGAAGATTGTCAATCTCAATGTAATTCAGTACAATATTGAAGGTGTCCTCGTTTTTAAAAGTTTCACCCTCCCTAAAAACACCATGCAGCTGCTCCTGTATTGTGTGAACACTATGCTGGGGTGTCCTTGAACATACAGTAAAGTTTGCTTTGTTTAAGGTTGGACTATACCAAATAAAATCCCATAGGCGACCATGTTAACGTTTGTCTTTAAACACACTATATGCAATATATCAACCAAACTATGACCCATAAATATCAGTACTACAACCCCTACCTCAAAGTATTATAATTAACTGCAGAAAATGGTACCTTTCATGGCTCATTTTCGGTATAACCAGATGTTTCTACAACCCCCTAGTTTCGCACAAAATTTGAGTACTTTTTTTTTTTTACAGTACCCAATACATGTTCTAAGCACAAGGCTACTTGACACAGTGGTACTAGATCAAATAAAATTGCATACATTTTTAGCCCAGATGAAATATTTTTTTTTTTTTTTTTTACAACAAACACACTCACATTTATAACCAATCACAGGACTTGTTGTGTTAACTTCTCTATCAAAAGTTCGCTGCACCTCGAACTTTGACCCAGTCGGAAATTATTTGGTTTAGTGCTACCTTAAGGACACGACTGAAGCACATCGATTAATTAATCAAACGTGTTACTTCTGACAGGTTTCATTGGCAGCGTAGCCAGAAATAGATTGGGGTGAGGTGGAGTGGGGGACACCCCACACTGTATGTATATATGTATGTAGGCCTATGTATGATTTTTATTTTTAAAAAAAATTAATAAAGTTAAAAAAAGAAGAAGTTTGATTGAGTGGCCATGGCCCCCCGTGTCAAAAACCCCACTACACCCCACCCTTCACCCCCACCCCAACCCCACTCCCTCCGTTGACAAGCAAGGGATCTTTTATATGCGCCATCCCACAAACAGGAAAGCACATAATAACACGTCCTTTGACCAGTTGTGTAAGCATATGTCTGACGCCATATAACCGGAAATAAAATGTGTTGAGTGTGCGTTGTTAAATAAACCATTTCCTTCTTCTTGACCAGTTGTGGTGCACTGGGTGGAACGAGAGAAAAAACAATCGGTTGAATGGACCCAAGCACTTCAAGCGATCACTGTCCCAGGATCGAACCACCTCGGTGGATCCATTCAGCTGATTGGCTTTTTCTCGTTCCAACCAGTGCACCACAACTGGACAAAGGCCGCGGTATGTGTTTTCCTGTCTGTGGAAAAGTGCATATAAAAGATCCCGTTCTGCATTAGGGAAAATATAGCGGTTTCCTCTGATGACTACTAGTCATAATTACCAAATGTTTGACATCTAATAGCCGATGATTAATTAATGAATCAATGGGAGCGGGACGTAGCCCAGTGGTAGAGCGCTCGCTCGATGTGCGGTTGGTATGGGATCGATCCCTGTCAGTGGGCCCATTGGGCTATTTCTCGTTCCAACCAGTGCACCACGACTGGTATATCAAAGGTCGTGGTATGTACTACCCTGTCTGTGGGATGGTGCATATAAAAGATCCCTTGCTGCTAATCGAAAAGAGTAGCCCATGAAGTGGCGACAGCGGGTTTTCTCTCTCAATATCTGTGGTCCATAACCATGTCTGACGCCATATAACCGTAAATAAAATGTGTTGAGTGCGTCGTTAAATAAAACATGTCTTTCTTTCTTTTAATCAATCAATGCGCTCTAGTGGTGTCGTTAAACAAAACCAACTTTAAGCGACTACGCTAAATCCCGCCCTTAAACATACACGGTCGTCGGAAGATGCCAGCACACCATAATCCCCTAGACACATTGTTATGGAAACCCATGTTTTTTTCTGAGCCAATCCCAGTGTCGCGTACTATAAAAATGACGAGGTGTCGTCACCATTAACTGGAAGTTGTAAACACCACAGGGCGGCAACAGCATTCCAGTGAATATAGTAAACAGCATTAACACATTTGTCAGACAACAGAAATAATTCATAACGATATGACACAAATTATGTGCGTGCACGTACTTATTATTTTCCAGCAATGTTGTTTAGATGTAGTCCAACACATATACACACACACACACAAAGTAACAAAGAAAAAAAAATGTTTTATTTAACGACGCACTCAACACATTTTAATTACGGTTATATGGCGTCAGACATATGGTTAAGGACCACAGAGATATTGAAAGGAAACCTGCTGTCGCCAGTTTATGGGCTACTCTTTCCGATTAGCAGCAAGGGATCTTTTATATGCACCATTCCACAGACAGGATAGCACATACCACGGCCTTTGATATACCAGTCGTGGTGCACTGACTGTGACGAGAAATAGCCCAATGGATCCACCGACGGGGATCGATCCCAGACCGACCGCGCATCAAGTGAACACTTTACCACTGGGGTACATCCCACCCCAGAAGAGTAGCGGGCCAGGTGCGAATCTAAAGTTCCTGACACTTGCACTAGAATCTAAGAATCTGTGTTGTCCTTAACCATATATCCGACGCCATATAACCGTAATTAAAATGTGTTGAGTGCGTCGTTAAATAAATCATTTCTTTTTTTTAGAATCTAAGATGATAATGAGACTAAGGAATAAATAGAGGATATTCCTCAAGTGTCTTGTGATATTATAATTTATCAGCACGAGTTAATAAAAGTAGGAAAACCAAGGCTTGCCGAGGATTTTTATACTTTTATCAACGAGTACTGATAAATTATGATATCACAAGACACGAGGGGGTTATTCTTTTTATCATCCATTATCATTCGTTTCTTTTGCGACAGTTGTAAACAATGTCAGTAATGTGGGTTGGATGTCAGCGGTAGACTCGTTAACTAGCAGAACGACAGTGGCGTGACGTCCCTAATGGTAGGTTTGGCGCTGAAACAAACACAGTGACGTAACAAAACATTGTCTGGTGATTAAAATTTGACCAATTAGTCTAGACGAGAAATCTCAAAATGTGACCCAGCATTTTTGGGTAAAATTTGGGAATGAAAGTTTTTAACATAATTTGCATATGCTGAATCCAAATTTGTCGCTTCCCAAGCTGGATTTTGAGTCCTTCACCTTCAAAATGGCAAAACAAAAATGGCCGCCATATGGTTACTAAAGTAAAATAATGTAATATTTTGGCTTATAAATGAGTATATTTATGATATTGGGGGCTATTCCTAAGTAATTTAGGTAAAAAAAATTGCTATTTGATATTACTTTGATGTTTTATCAATAATTTCAAGATGGCCGCCATTTGTCTACTAAACCTGAAAATATAACTGGGCTTTTAATTCAGGTACTTTTGCTACATTTGTGGCTATTTTGTGTCATCTAATTAATATTTGATATTTCTGTAATGTTTTAATTAGTAACATTATGAAAATTCCAAAATGGCCGCCAGATGAAATTTCCGAAAAAGTAACTTTTAGGAGCATTGTTAATTAAAAGTGGGAAATATGGGTTTTTAAGAAAATTTGAACGTGCTGATTTAAAAAATGGTGGTTCCCAAGCTGAATTTTAAGTCCTTGACCTGCTAAATCTATATCACCAAACAAAATAAAAATGGCAAAACAAAATGGCCGCCATATGTTTACTAAAATAAAATAATGTAATATTTGAATGAGTAAAGTTATGATATTGTTAGCTATTCCTATCTCTTTTGTGTCCTAGAAATGATATTTCATATTTCTGTGATGTTTCACTGAAAATTTCAAGATGGCTGCCATATTTTTACTAAACCCAAAAATGTAACATTTAAGCTACTATTTAAAGTACCTTTGGTCCACATGGTTTACAAAGCAAGGATATCTTTCTGTCCCATCACTCAAATGATCACTGAAAAAGTTCGGTATTTGGCATGTCCATTTATGTGTCACTGCAATTTATATGGTATTCATACATGTGTCCTGGTCTTCACTGTGACTTTTGCAGCCACACAGTGTTGTACAAATTAATCCAGATTTTCTGTATTTGCATAGGAGGGTCCTACATTGCAACATACCGGCCTCGGTGGCGTCGTGGTTAGGCCATCGGTCTACAGGCTGGTAGGTACTGGGTTCGGATCCCAGTCGAGGCATGGGATTTTTAATCCAGATACCGACTCCAAACCCTGAGTGAGTGCTCCGCAAGGCTTAATGGGTAGGTGTAAACCACTTACACAGACCAGTGATCCATAACTGGTTCAACAAAGGCCATGGTTTGTGCTGTCCTGCCTGTGGGAAGCGCAAATAAAAGCTCCCTTGCTGCCTGTCGTAAAAGAGTAGCTTATGCGGTGACATCGGTTTTCCTCTAAAAAAAAAAACGTGTCAGCATGACCATATCTTTGACGTCTAATAGCCGATGATAAGATAAAAAAAATCAATGTGCTCTAGTGGCGTCGTTAAATGAAACAAACTTTACTTTACATTGCAACATATTATTTCCAAGTAAGCTGCTGGAATGGGACTCCGGGACATCAAAATAGGCTGCAGACTTGATTCACAGTACTGCCAACCCATGTTGGTGAAGGAAGTTCTGGTATGGCACAGTGAGATTGTCTCCAGATCATTGTTTGATAATGAACTCTCTTTATGTGAAACTGCAGTGCATCGCTTGTTGGGGGCAAAGCTTCTGGTTTGCTGGCCTTGGAATAAAACATGTCGTGCTGCACCAAATTAGTCGGTTTGATTTACACTGTATATTCTGCACACAAATTTGTCTGTTGATTTTCTGATGGCATCTGTGAGTTCACCTACTCCTAAACCACTGAGTAAGTGATGGTCCGCTTTGAAGACCTTCCATGATGACCGCTTCGTGTGATTTGATATGTAAGAAGTCTTGTCGCATCCAATACGCTCATGGAATGGAAGCAGTGATGTTGCTGAATTTGTTGGCAGGTTGTTGAATACTTTTTCGATGGGTATATATCTCTTTTGGTTTGATGTGCTTGACATCATCCAGAGGCTCCTGCACTGTACAAGAGGAAAATGGGAAATCACCAGCACAAGGACATCCGTATCTCTTGATGATACAACAACCATATTGTATCGCCTCTGGATAGCATACAACACCAAACTAGTATCGGCCTCTTCGTGTGCAGCCCTCAGGGAAGCTAAATCGGTTGAGATGTTTGACGGTTGAACTTCTTGTCCATCTACAAATTCGCCAGCAACAACAATTTCTGTATGATGCAGTGCGTTAGCAAGCAGCTCATCAGACAAGAATTTGAAAAGATCGACCTTGTTCTTTTGTAGAGCCATGAAATTTGACCCGTTTTTTTGGTAGGGGTACATCACGGTCTTCTAAAACACGTCTGATTGGCTGAGCTTTCTTTTTGCGACGTACTCTAGTGTTGGACTTTTCCAAATATCTATTAAAAAATGACATCCACCCTGATAACTGGTACCACTTTGCAGTACTGCCCGGATAAATGTGTTTGCTAGGTCACCAAAAGTCACTGTATTAGGAGGTTTTCCAATTCCAACAAATAGTGCTTGCCCATCTATAATAAGGCATGATGCTTTATCTTGAAGATTAATTGTTTCAGGGCGTTCAATACCTTCTGTTATTCTGTTAATATATCAGCCAGTACTGACTTGTATCCAGTGCGAAGTGTGCCATTCATTTCAGCAAGTGCTAGAGGTACTGGCATAAGCTCATGGTTCAGTATAGTGGGCGTATCAACAGGTCGGCCAGCTCCATATGCAGTGATGAGTCGCTGAAGGACATTTGTTTTCAAAAAGTATTTTTGTATTTTTCTTTGCTGTCCTTGTCTACAGTATACAGCGATGCAAATGTAGATGCATTATTTTTAAGTAGTGGATGATGAATGGAGATGACTGGCTTGCATCGTGGCTTAGTCACAATTAATCGCTCTTGTACAAATGTGTCAAGTTGTTTTTGACCGAACTGTTTGGCACCAAGTAATGACTTCTTGATAGCTTCAGTTGCTACATCCTTCATCACAATATTTTGGAGTGAAGCAGACTGTGCATCATTGGAAAACACACTGAATCTTTGGAATGTATCGACCAATAATTCCTCATCTTCGTTGTCCCGTTTTTGTCGTGCTGTTGTACCCTCATTCTGATGAAGAGTGTGACCAGGACATAATTCGTACATTGAATATGTTTCAGTTGCTATTTGAGATCGCAGGTTGTAAGAAAGGGTCCACCTACACAGAGCTGACGTTGTCTTTGTGATACCGACAACTCCACCACCTTTCTTGGCAGTGCAATGTAGCCATTCCTGTGTTTGATCGGGATCCATCTGATTGAATCTATAGGCAGCACGCTTGACAGCAAAATTGCCATCTTTGAAAGCTGAGAGCACATCTGAAGGAAGCTGATGCATTGCTGCCAGATAAATAGGACCCCATATTGCATAGTTGTAATAATCATAATGCATGAAGTACGGCAACATGATACTAAAGGAGTGGATGTGTAAGTCCCAAATGCCATTATACTGAACAGTAACAGAATAGATACCATTTCCATACACTGCCACCAAAAGGACAAATTCACAATTTTCTGCTGATTTTTTTTTTCTACAAAGTTTGCCAACAAGCTTCTGAAATTATAATGTAAACTTGCCATTACACGTTTGTCATTTGGCGGCCATTGTGTTTTTTGGGTGGGGGTGAGGGAGATTTAGAATGTCAAGAACTGAAAATTCAGGTTAGTAAGTATGATTTTTGGAATCAGAATGTTCAAATTGTCTTAAAAAGCTGTGTTATCCACTTTTACCCAATACTTCCCCAACACATTACCTTTTAAGACATTTTGTTTAGCGGCCATCTTGGAATTTTCGTACTCTTACTAATTGAAAACATCACAGAAATATCAAAATAACAATTCTCTGACATAAAATAATCACCAGTGTAGCAAAGGTACCTCAGTTAACAGCTTAAATGTTACATTTTGGGGTTTAGTAAAAAAATATAGTGGCCATCTTGAAATTTTCAATGAAACATCACAGAAATATCAAATATCAATTCTAAGATACAAAAGAGATAGGAATAGCTAATAATATCATAACTTTACTCGTGCAAATGCCGAAACATTACATTATTTTATTTTAGTAACCATATGGCGGCCATTTTTGTTTTGCCATTTTGAAGGTGAAGGACTGAAAATCCAGCTTGGGAACCAACAAATTTGGATTCAGCATGCCCAAATTATGTTAAAAAGTTTGGTTCTCTACTTTTACCCAAAAATGCTCATAAAGGCCTTAAATAAAGCCTTTTTCAGAAATCCATCTAGACTAAATCAAGATTATAAGAAACGAAGATATCGCAAATTATAGTGCCAGCCATATCTCCTACAAAAGCCTTTAATGGATGATAAAGTAAAATGGCATTATGCATCTTAATTCCAGGGATGCCAAGTCATGCCATTGTACTGCATTCCACACATTCGACTTTTGTTTTCCCACCATGTTTCATAACCCTATAATGTAACCGGCGGCAAGCATATATGGGGAAAATGACGTAATAAAAAATATAATTATATGAGAGAGCTTTTCATTGCACGGATACTCGAACTCGAGTCTTGCTAGACTCGACCCTTGCCCGAGTACTCGTTGATACCGTAGTGTTGGGGGTGCATAACCCATCATCCGAACTTCAAAATGTCTCGAAAATGCATCCGTGTACATAACCAGTGTATAAAACCTGGTGTGCATTGCTCGTTATATGTTGATAATTTTTAGATTTGCTCATAAGCGTACGAGACAAAAGGAATAATGCTGAAGCAAAACCTCAAATTCGGGCAAAAAGAACACATATATTCGGGGGAAATTAGTTGTAATCCATGTAAAAATGCGCAGCGATTCGTCTGCAGTCCTATATAGCTGTTTGGCAGTAATGCTAATATGAATAAAGGTTGTTATTCAGATTCAGGCATTTTCGTTTAATTCGGGCAAAAGCCAGCCTGCCCCTCTACAAAAATGTGAGCCCGTACGCCTATGGATGGATTTGCTATAGATCGTCCAATATGAGTATCACTGAACGTCAGTTACAGCTTTGTTTGAATAAACTTTCATCATGGGGCAACTGACAATTGCTTTAGATTCTCAAAGTCAAAGACTGCTTGTATGCATATCTACCAGAAAAGAGGTCTAGGGGAGAGTGGGGCAAAATGGCTCTCTCGGGTAATATGCCCCACACACACACACACACACCCTGAAATCCCAGCCATCCAGTGCTGCCATCTGTTTGACAAGCATAGTACTTATACCTCTGCACAACAGCAGGCAGTAACTCGACCAGAAGCGGTCAGGCCCTTTATAAGGGCCCGATGGGCAACCTAGGGAGACACCACAGCATCGTAAAGGTTTAAAATTATCGAGCTACTCTCGATTCACTAATATCAAAACCTATATTAGCTCGGCCATTTACCTTTCGACTGACCGTTCAAAATTGCGCCAAAATTTCCTCAACAAAATTGCGCACCACTTTCTCTTTGGCATTAACGGCTCCATTCAAATTCCATAGCACCACCACCACCCCCACCCGCCTGCTACCGATTCAATCGGGCTGCTGGTGCTCCCTTGCACCTGCCAGTGCAGGCGGTCCCTCCTTCCCCTCCCCCCACCTTTCCTGTCATGGGCTCTTGCGCCTACGACAGGCGTGCGCTACAACAGCTTGCTTTGAATGTGCACGTAAAACCCTATGACATGACATGCAGGCAGTAACAATATGGCGGCGGTGGCTGTACATTCTCATTCCTGCACAGTCTGAGATGACATATTCCATCCACACCTGATCTATCGGTAGGTATCTGAGGAAAGTGTGTTTGTAGTGACACCCTATACTCACAAGTTTGAATGTTATTGCATGCTTCTTTGGTAGCCCGATTTGTAAAATTTCCCATGTGGCCATGTTTGTATCAAAATCGTAGGTGGGGAAAAATGCCTAGGGGCCATTTGACCCGCCAGGGGGCCATTTGACCCCACGCCGTCCATCATTTGTCGCAAACATTTGTAAGTTGCTAGGTTGGCAAGGGGAAACACCTTGAAATTGCACCGCCAAAACCAGATTCTAGCGAATCTGAGGACGATGAAACCTTTTGCCTTTTCTGCAGTGAAGCATACAGCATGCTTACGGTGGATCCAGTGCACTACCTGTTGACGTTGGGCACATGATGATTGTGCAGATGTTGACAGTGATGATGACGAGTTTGTTTGTGACATATGTGCATAATCATGTTTCTTGAGGTCATCAGCACCTCATCTCTTGGCTACATGATCTATGGTATAAGAACATTGTCAATTCTGCTGTGTGTTATATGACAATCACCTCATTTCAAAATATTGTTTTTAACAGACTACAGCTGTATTCGCAGAGAGGACAAAGAACTTTTGACCAGGGTGGTCTCTGTTGTTAGACAACCATTGATTCAACAAATTACTTTAGCTGTCAGAGTACAGGTTGATTTGTAGGCTACCACGAGAGGACAAGGACATTCTGATCTCGATGTTATCATTTTGTAATTGATGTTCCATGTAGTGGGGTGGGAGGGAGGGGGGGGGGGGGGGGCAATGCTGTTTCCTAAAAGGTTTGTACTAGTATGTACTGTGCGTTAATTTTAGGATGTTTTTAAAATTAGAATTATATTTGCAGTTTGTTCCTTGACCAGTAGGCCACTCACAATGTTTTATCATGAATGGGCCAGTTTGCCCCAATGGTGTGGGCCATTTTGCCCCATGGGGTGGGCAAAATGGCCCAGCAGGTACATTTTTTTTTCTTGCTTATCAACAGTTGATGGTTAATTTTGGCTCTATTCTCCAAGGGTCATTACATTTATTAGTAAACAAAGATTACAAAACACACTGACCCCGAGTTCATACAGTTCATCATGACGGAAAAATATTGATTGAAAGCTTAAGGTGGGCATTTTGCTCCACTCTCCCCTACACTCAGATCCACAGTTGTTTTTGAACAAAAATCTTATTCCAGTTGGTGAGGGGATCAGATTTCTAGGGGTTATATTTGACAGGAAGTCAGTCTGATTAAAATTAGCTCTACTGGTCTACCAGTAGAGCTATTAACCAGTGGAGCTAATTTTAATTGAATTGACAGGAAGCTATCTTCTGTGCACCATCTTAAATATGTTAAAAATATTATATTTAAGAATATTTAAAAAGTTACTGGGTGCTAGATGTGCAAAGCTTTCTCTGCAGTATGCCAGCAAGATTAAATTATTACCGAAACATTTTACATATAATGCGGTGTTTGATAACAAATATACGAAGTTGTTTGATGCAAGGCCAATTGCTGCCTTGCATTTAGTCTTCGCATTAAGTGGGGTTTTTGTCGATTTCCAACATTGATTTAGCAGATACTTTGAAAACTTCTTCATATTTTGTTTTATACCTTGGTGTAGCGCAACACCTAAAATTGTGTTTGATCTTGCGCAAATGAAGAAAGATTGTACAGATGCTTTGTCCACAAAAATTTTTTCATGGAAATTCAAGACAGGTACCGTGATTACATTCCTCTTTATAAAGATGGATCACGGGGTGGGAATTCCATGGGGTGTGCTACAGTTTTTCCATCAGATACAATCATTTCCAAGCGACTGCCAGATTCAGCATCAATTTGTAGTGCTGAAATTTGGAAAGTCATGAAAACCTTGGCAGAAATAAAGAATTGTATTGCATTCGGATGTATCATCTCTACAGATTCACTTTCGGGTCTCCAGGCTTTACGAAATATGAAGCTGGACCATCCCTTAATTGGGATGTTGATACAAAAGTGGGTCTTGTTATCCACTGACAATAAAGACATTGTATTTTGATGGGTGACCAGCCATATTGGCATCCGGAGTAATGAAAAGGCAGATTCAGCTGCCAAGTCTGCTTTGGGTTTGCCTCATGCCAGGGCTGGTGTGCCTTACACTAATTTTAAATATAGTATTAACCAATTTATCTTTTCAACTTGGCAACATGATTGGGGCGGTGTGGTTGCGAACAAGCTTCATGCTATTAAGCCAGTCTTGAGAGAGTGGCAGCCCTCCTATAGGCAGTGCAAGAATGATGATATAGTCTTTTGTCGTGCTCGCATCGGTCATATATACTTTACCCCTTTATTCATCTTGAAAAAGGATCCTCCACCTCAGTGTGTGCACTGTCAGTGTACTCTGACCGTGTACAACAAATTTGGTGGAGTGTAAGCATCTTAAAGAAACTAGAAAATATATATTTGGACGAAGAACTTTTATTACAATTTCTACGTGATACTGACTTTTATTCTAAATTTTAATTTTACCCATCTGTGATATTTATATTTTTGCACAGTTCTTTACACTGTTTTAATTTGACTATTGGATTTTTATATTGATGTTGATCATCACTTTCGATTTGCCTTTACCACAGTTTGACACCCAATAGCCGATGTATTTTTCGTGCTGAGGTGTTTTAAAGTAACCGTTGCATTTTTATATTTTTATAATGTTTTATTTAACGACGCCCTCAACACATTTTATTTATGGTTATATGGTGTCAGACATATGGTTAAGGACCACGCTGATACTGAGAGAGGAAACCCGCTGTCATCACTTCATGGGCTACTATTTTCAATTAGCAGCAAGGGTCTTTTATATGCACCATCCCACAGACAGGGTAGTACATACCCCGGCCTTTGATGTATCAGTCGTGGTGCACTGGCTGGAATGAGAAATAGCCCACCGACAGGGATCTATCCCACACAGACTGTGCATCGAGCGAGCGCTCTACCACTGGGTTTCGTCCCGCGCTAGACCAGCGCCAGGGGAGACTCTTATGTAATTAATCCGGGGAAATGGACAACCAAATCGTCGACAGCTACCGTGTGTAAAATATATATTTCCCCTTAAATCTGATGCCACAAACATTTAGTTTGATTATTCTTGAGTCCAATTCGCTAGGAAACGCCATGTTTATTTGATATCCACAATGGCTACGTCAGTGTTCCTCCGTGTGTTCATGGGGGGCGGGTACGTCCGTTCGTACGTCGTGTGTGTGTGTGTGTGTGTGCATGCATGCCTTTTTGTGTGAGACGGTGGATTGTTGGGTTATGTAGATCCTAATATTATACTCAAATGACTTACAGCCCAGTCAGTTTAGGATCGACTCCCGTCCCGTCCTGTCCCGGCCAGTGCTCCACAGCTGGTGTAACAAATGCTGTGATATGTACCATCTTGTCTGTGGGATAAAGTTAAAAGTTTGTTTTGTTTAAGGCCACCATCGGAGCACATTGAATAAAGAATCATCGGCTATTGGATGTCAAACATTTAGTAATTCTGACCAATAGTCATTGGAGGAAACCTGCTACATTATTTTTTCTAATGCAATAAGGGATCTTTTATATGAACTTTCCCAGACAGGAAAGCACAAACCACGGCCTCTGTCCAGTTGTGGTGCACTGGTTGGAACGAGAAAAACCCCCCAATCAGCTGAATGGATCCACCGAGGTGGTTCGATGTCTGTGTGATAATACATATAAAATATCCCTTACTTTTAAGTAATTAACCCATGATTGGGTGGTTTCCCCGTCTCAACCAGGGCCCCACCACGTCTGGTGTATCAAAAGGCTGTGGTATGTGCTGTCCTGTCTGTGTGATAATACATATAAAATATCCCTTACTTTTAAGTAATTAACCCATGATTGGGTGGTTTCCCCGTCTCAACCAGGGCCCCACCACGTCTGGTGTATCAAAAGGCTGTGGTATGTGCTGTCCTGTCTGTGGGAAAATGCATATAAAATATCCCTTACTTTTAAGTAATTAACCCATGATTGGGTTGTTTCCCCGTCTCAACCAGGGCCCCACCACATCTGGTGTATCAAAAGGATGTGGTATGTGCTGTCCTGTCTGTGGGAAAATGCATATAAAATATCCCTTACTTTTAAGTAATTAACCCATGATTGGGTTGTTTCCCCGTCTCAACCAGGGCCCCACCACGTCTGGTGTATCAAGAGGATGTGATATGTGCTGTCCTGTCTGTGTGATAATACATATAAAATATCCCTTACTTTTAAGTAATTAACCCATGATTGGGTGGTTTCCCCGTCTCAACCAGGGCCCCACCACGTCTGGTGTATCAAAAGGCTGTGGTATGTGCTGTCCTGTCTGTGTGATAATACATATAAAATATCCCTTACTTTTAAGTAATTAACCCATGATTGGGTGGTTTCCCCGTCTCAACCAGGGCCCCACCACGTCTGGTGTATCAAAAGGCTGTGGTATGTGCTGTCCTGTCTGTGTGATAATACATATAAAATATCCCTTACTTTTAAGTAATTAACCCATGATTGGGTTGTTTCCCCGTCTCAACCAGGGCCCCACCACGTCTGGTGTATCAAAAGGCTGTGGTATGTGCTGTCCTGTCTGTGGGGAAAATGCATATAAAAGATCCCTTTCTACTAATGGAAAAATGTAGCAGGTTTTTATCTAAGACTATGTGTCAGAATTACCAAATGTTTGATATCCAGTAGCCAATGATTAATAAATGTGCAATAGTTGTCAAACAAAACAAACGTTTATGATACAACAGGCGCTGAGAAGTGGCAGTCCTCCTATAGACAAAATACTCACCATAATTCAAGGGTGTTGTTCACGATAATAATAATAATAATAATAAAATTCTTTATTTTCAGAGGGTAAACACATTCAGTACAAGGTGACTGGTCTCCCATGAGGCCCTCTCTAATCTATACATGATATTATACATACATACATTCAAAGAAACAACATCAACATACATGTAATATGTATAGCATGAGGAACAATAGCACATATTATGAATATTTAAATAATATTTAAATCATTTTGTTAAGAAACTTGAGTCAGTGATAACTCAATACATCATAATTATTTTACCAAACACATCAAAATCAACAAAGGTGTATCTTAAAATTGATTATTATTTGAATAGTGCTTAAAATAACTGGATTTGAAAGAGGCGAGGGATTGAGAATATTTTATCTTTGAAGGTAGTGTGTTCCACAGTTTAGCTCCCCTACATGAAAAACTATGGCGACAAAATTCTCTTCTTGGTTTTAATTCATTAAGATGACTATGTTGAGTTGAGAAGTTGTTTGAAACATTGTTTCCAGATATGATGGCGTTAGTTCGTTGAGGGCTTTGTAGACAAACGGGCAGGTTCTAAAGTCAATTCTCTCTGATTATTTCTGCAGTGGATGTTTCTTTGCTTTTTTCAGTAATAAATAAGTCTTGCAGCTTGATTTTGGATTTTTAAACGTTTTTCTATAGATCTTGTTAAAACATCCCTTGACCTCTGCATTGTGCAGAGATAAGATTTTTTAAAAAGAAATAACTGCTTTGTCTTTCAGATTAAATATGGCTGGTAATAATATTATGTCACAATAGGTTCCAGTTTTAAAACATGAGTGGTAATTTTATTATTCAATTGGTTTTTTTTTTTTAAAGCTGGTAATGTTACATTGTATCTCACAAGTGGATTTGGTTTTAAAACACTGCAGGTAAGAATATGTCACAACAAGTTCTAGTTTTAAAACAAGAGTAACTAGTAAGATAATGTCACAAAAGGTTCTGGTTTTAAAACATGGTTAGTAATATTATATCACAGTAGGTTTGTGTTTTAAAACACTGCTGGTAAGAATATGTCAGGTTCCAGATTTAAAACATAACTAGTAACATTATGTCACAATAGGTTCTGGTTTTAAGACTGGAAACATTATATCATAATGAGTTCTGGATTAAAACATGTCTAGCAACATTATGTCATAATAAGTTCTGGCTTTAAAACATGGTTAGTAATATATGTCACAATAGGTTCTGGTTTTAAGACTGCTGGTAATATTATGTCACAATGAGTAGATCCTACTGGTTTTAAATTTTGCTGGCAACAACATGTAACAATAAATACTGGTTTTAAAACATGGCTGCTAATAATATGTCACACTAGGTTCTGGTTTTAATACATGGCTTGTAACATTATATCACAACAGGTTCTGGTTTTAAAACATGGCTGCCAATATTATGTCACAAGTGGTTTTGCTCATAAAACATGGCTGCCAATATTATGTCACAACTGGTTTTGCTCATAAAACATGGCTGCCAATATTATGTCACAAGTGGTTTTGCTCATAAAACATGGCTGCCAATATTATGTCACAACTGGTTTTGCTCATAAAACATGGCTGCCAATATTATGTCACAAGTGGTTTTGCTCATAAAACATGGCTGCCAATATTATTATTTTTGTCACAACTGGTTTTGCTCATAAAACATGGCTGCTAATATTATGTCAGAACAGGTTTTGCTCATAAAATACTGTTGGTAATATTATATTCGTTTTAAAATATGATGGCTGGAAACATTGATCACAATAGGTGCTGGTTTTAAATTTTTGTGGTAGCATTAAATGAACAGGTTCTAGTTTTAAAACATGCCTGAAACATGTGTTATGTCACAACAGGTTCTGGTTTTAAAACATGCCTGAAACATATGTTATGTCATAACAGGTTCTGGTTCTAAAACATGCCTGAAACATATGTTATGTCACAACAGGTTCTGGTTTTAAAATGAGGCTGGTAATATTATGTCACAATATATTCTGGTTATAAAATACTGCTGGTAATATAAAGTCATAATAGGTTCTGATCTTAAAACCCGGCTAGAAACATTATATCTCAATAGGTTAATGTTTTAAATTTTACTAGTAATATTATGTCACAACAAATACTGGTTATAGTATATGTAATAATATGTCACAATGGCTGGAAACATTATATGTCAATAAGTTCTATTTTTAAATGTTTCTGGTAATATTATGTCACAATAGGTTCTGGTTCTATAACACTGGTGAAAACATATATTATGTCACAATAGGTTCTGCTTTTAAAACATGCTGGTAATATTATGTCAAAATAGGTTCTGGTTGTAAAACACTGCTCATAATATTATGTCAGAATAGGTTCTTGTTTTAAATCTCACTTCTATTACTATTATGTCACAATATGTTCTACTTTTAAAGCAGCTGGTAAAATATCTGGTTTTAAAAACAATTGCAGCAGGGCTCACTCTGGAAAATGTTTTTGGTTTAGCCAATTTTCAGAAATGTAGCATACCGGTACTTCCTTGAAAATCGTTAAAATGTGGTTAATTTGAGGAATATTTTACTATCCAAAGTCAATTTTTTTTAGCCATTTTGTATAAACATTAGCAATTGTCTAATTTAGCCATGTACAGGGCGAGCCCTGTTGCAGTAACATTACATGAATAGGTTCTGGTTTTAAAAAGTGGCTAGTAATAATACATCAAAATAGGTTCTCATTTTAAAACACTGCTGGTAATATTATGTCACAATAGGTTCTCATTTTAAAACACTGCTGGTAATATTATGTCACAATAGGTTCTCATTTTAAAACACTGCTGGAAATATTATGTCACAATAGGTTCTGGTTTTAAAAAGTGGCTAGTAATAATACGTCAAAATAGGTTCTGACTTTAAAACACTGCTGGTAACATTATGTCATAATCGGTTCTGGTTTTAAAACACTGCTGGTAACATTATGTCATAATAGGTTCTGGTTTTAAAAAGTGGCTAGTAATAATACGTCAAAATAGGTTCTGATTTTAAAACACTGCTGGTAACATTATGTCATAATCGGTTCTGGTTTTACAAAGTCTTTAAAAAAGGCGTCATCTACGTGGCGCCCAAACACATGTATCCGATAGAGCAGGAACTCAAGCTGATACATTTCGGCGGACGACACATTGTGGAATGAAATCGTTAGTTGACTGCAGCAAGCTGGACCCTGTAAAAAAACAAAAACATTCTGACAGTACTGTACTGTTAAATTCATAATTGACTGTTGACAGTAATGTCCAATAGCTGTAACCGTCTGAATGATGGAAATGATGTAAATATGCTGTGGTTTTGCTTGGTGTTCATGAGTACATAAAAAACCCAGATATTGAATCTAGGTATTACATATATAATTAGCGATTTGTTTTTTGTGTGTTGTTGTTATTGTTTGGGGTTGTTTTGGGGGGTTTTTTGGAGGGGGGGGGGGGGTAACTACACTACTAGTGCACATTGATCGGCTATTAGATATCAAACATTTGGTAATTTTTACATATAGTCTTAGAGAGGAGACCCACTATATTTTTCCATTAGTAGCAAGGGATCTTTTATATGCACCATCCCACACACAGGATAGTACATACCATGGTCTTTGATATAGTACCAGTCGTGGTGCACTGGCTGGAACAACAAAATAGTCCAATGGGCCCACTGATGTGGATCAATCCTAGACTGACCGCGCATCAAGCGATCGCTCTACCACTGGGCTACATCCTGCCCCAGTGATTTGTAGAGTCATTCCTAATGAACATGATAATAGGTGCAGGTCCAGTAGCCAATGGGGAGTCTGGGGGTTGGTCGACCTACACCCCACCAGTTATTTGTAGAGTCATTCCTAATGAACATGATAATAGGTGCAGGTCCAGTAGCCAATGGGGAGTCTGGGGGTTGGTCGACCTACCCCCCACCAGTTATTTGTAGAGTCATTCCTAATGAACATGATAATAGGTGCAGGTCCAGTAGCCAATGGGGAGTCTGGGGGTTGGTCGACCTACCCCCCACCAGTGATTTGTAGAGTCATTCCTAATGAACATGATAATAGGTGCAGGCCTGTAGCCAATGGGAAGTCTGGGGGTTGGTCGACCTACCCCCCCCACCAGTTATTTGTAGAGTCATTCCTAATGAACATGATAATAGGTGCAGGCCTGTAGCCAATGGGGAGTCTGGGGGTAGGTCGACCTACCCCCCACCAGTGATTTGTAGAGTCATTCCTAATGAACATGATAATAGGTGCAGGCCTGTAGCCAATGGGGAGTCTGGGGGTTGGTCGACCTACCCCCCACCAGTTATTTGTAGAGTCATTCCTAATGAACATGATAATAGGTGCAGGTCCAGTAGCCAATGGGGAGTCTGGGGGTTGGTCGACCTACCCCCCACCAGTGATTTGTAGAGTCATTCCTAATGAACATGATAATAGGTGCAGGCCTGTAGCCAATGGGGAATCTGGGGGTTGGTCGACCTACCCCCCACCAGTTATTTGTAGAGTCATTCCTAATGAACATGATAATAGGTGCAGGTCCAGTAGCCAATGGGGAGTCTGGGGGTTGGTCGACCTACCCCCCACCAGTGATTTGTAGAGTCATTCCTAATGAACATGATAATAGGTGCAGGCCCGTAGCCAATGGGGAGTCTGGGGGTTGGTCGACCTACCCCCCACCAGTGATTTGTAGAGTCATTCCTAATGAACATGATAATAGGTGCAGGCCCGTAGCCAATGGGGAGTCTGGGGGTTGGTCGACCTACCCCCCACCAGTGATTTGTAGAGTCATTCCTAATGAACATGATAATAGGTGCAGGCCTATAGTCAATGGGGAGTCTGGGGGTTGGTCGACCTACCCCCTACCAGTGACTTTTTTTCAATATGCCCCCGGACCCCCCCCCCCCCCCCCCCAATTTGGGTGCGAAATCGTGTGAGGCACTTCGTGCCCCACCATAAGCCTAAACGACCCCCTCTCTCAAAATCTTGGCTATGGGCCTGAGGTGCATAGCAGGGGTGTGTGTGTATGGGGGGGGGGGGGGGGGGGAAATAAAATTATCAATCTGTCCCACATGATGTCATCACTACTCTCAGAACTGCATAATCCTAATACAGTCAGACCTCGTTACAACGACCATGTTCGTCCCCAGGTCTCTTTGTCGTTATATCAAAATTGGGGTTATAAAAAAACTTGTTTAACAAAACCACTAGAGCACACTGATTTATTAAACAGCAGCTATTGGATGTCAAACATTTTGTAATTTTCACATAAACTCTTAGCGAGGAAACCCACTACATTTTTCCATCCTAGACAGAATAGCACATACCACAGCATTTGATATACAAGTCGTGGTGTATTGGCTGGAATGAGAAACAGCCCAAATTGGCCCACCGACGGGGATGGATCAGACCATTATTAAATATATTACTATTAATCAAGGTGCATTCATTGTCAATCTAATCATTCCATTGTTAATGTCCTCCTTCGTTTAAAAAATTTAAAACTAGTTCACAGTTAATCCTTTAATTGAATGGCTACCGATTTAACTGACATCAGTAACTCAGACATCATGTGACACTGTTGGCTCCTGACAAAATCAAGATGCCAAACGGCCAACGTATAACGTATCTGTAATTATGTAATGTCGTTGTAAAGAGGTGTTTTCAGACGTCAGATGCACATTTGTTCCCAGTTTGCTCTGTCGGTGTCAGAAGGTGTGAATTCCGGTGTAATGAACAGAATAACGTTGGTGTATGTTCGTTCCTGACAATTTTTGGTAGGATGGTGTCAATGTCGTAGTAATGACGGTCATTGTAACGAAGTCCGACTGTAATTCAAATTCTTCTAAGGTTCATGTAATTCTAACCAACTGTATAACTGAAAGTTGAAAATTCGCTCTGAGGTGGGGTCACCAGCCTCGGTGGCATCATGGTTAGGCCATCGGTCTACAGGCTGGTAGGTACTGGGTTCGGATCCCAGTTGAGGCATGGGATTTTTAATCCAGATACCGACTCCAAACACTGAGTGAGTGCTCCGCAAGACTCAATGGGTAGGTGTAAACAACTTGCACTGACCAGTGATCCATAACTGGTTCAACAAAGGCCATGGTGTGTACTATCCTGCCTGTGGGAAGCGCAAATAAAAGATCCCTTGCTGCCTGTTGTAAAAGAGTAGCCTATGTGGCGACAGAGGATTTTCACTAAAAAAACAGTGTCAGAATGACCATATGTTTGATGTCCAATAGCCGATGATAAGATACAAAAATCAATGTGTTCTAGTGGCGTCGTTAAATAAAACAAACTTTTTACTTTACTGAGGGGGGTTCAATTCCTGAAACATCCCCTCCTGCACACACACACTTGCAGATTTATGAAATTATTGATATCCATACGCTAATGATTAATTCATCAATATGCTCTTGTGATGTCATTAAGCAAAAGCTAATGATTAATTCATCAATACGCTCTTGTGATGTCAATAAGCAAAAGCTAATGATTAATTCATCAATACGCTCTTGTGATGTCACTAAGCAAAAGCTAATGATTAATTCATCAATACGCTCTTGTGATGTCACTAAGCAAAAGCTAATGATTAATTCATCAATACACTCTTGTGATGTCACTAAGCATAAGCTAATGATTAATTCATCAATACGCTCTTGTGATGTCACTAAGCATAAGCTAATGATTAATTCATCAATACATTGTATGCTCTTGTGATGTCATTAAGCATAAGCTAATGATTAATTCATCAATACGCTCTTGTGATGTCATTAAGCATAAGCTAATGATTAATTCATCAATACACTCTTGTGATGTCATTAAGCATAAGCTAATGATTAATTCATCAATATGCTCTTGTGATGTCATTAAGCATAAGCTAATGATTAATTCATCAATACGCTCTTGTGATGTCATTAAGCATAAGCTAATGATTAATTCATCAATACGCTCTTGTGATGTCATTAAGCATAAGCTAATGATTAATTCATCAATACGCTCTTGTGATGTCATTAAGCAAAAGAACCTTTCCTTCTACCACTGAACTACCTACCTCCCGCCCTGACAAACCAAGGCAAAAGGGATCTAATACTCACAACGTTAATTCTTTTTCTCGGTTCTTCAAATTCTTTCCTCAAGGGATTGGAACCCAACAAATAAGACAGTTTTACAGGTAAAAACATCTCCCTCTTAAAAACATCACGGGTGTAAAACGGACGAATGCCTCGATTTTCTAGACACATTCCGAAGTCTACGTCTTCTCTCCAGCCATCTTGCTTGCATATACTCGAATCTCGAAGACCTTTCCTTCCCAGCATCCTCAGCGCTCCCCGACTAACAACATAGCCAGCCCCTCCGACCATATATCCTTGTCTGACAAACTGTTGAACATAAAAACCGAGATATGACGAATCGTCAGCTTTAATGTGCGACAGAAGAAATCGCAGATTCTCCATAACGACGAATGTGTCATCATCAGCTTTAAGGAACCAATCGAAATCGTCGATATATCTCTGGTAGGCATACTCAAACATGGAGACTGTTTTTGCGGTACGGTGGCGCTTGTTGTCGGGAATGTTTAACACGATGTGTGGCAGGTCGGCCAGTGGTTTGGAGGTCACAAACAACAGCAGAGTGCAGCGTGATCCCCAGGTTATGTTCACAGCCAGGGCTTGAGATTCCTGATGGCCCAACACTGTTAGCACCAGACAGAGAATTTTAATCTTGTCCTTCAACGACTGAGCGACAGAGTTATTAACCAAAACTGAAATACAAAAAAACAAAACATTAATTAAATTTGGAGAAAATTTAAAGCGTTTTCTTTTTAATTAATTAAATTTTCCTTTTATAATTCTTTTATCTAACATTATATTTTATTCGTAGAGCGCTTGCCCGAGTTGCTTGTGTCATACGATTGAACAACGTCATTGGACTTATTTCTCTGATTAGGTTTTTTCCCGTCCCAACCAATGCCCCACGACTGGCATATAAAATGCTGTGTCTTATCTGTGGGAAAGTACATATAAAAGATCCCTTTCTGCTGATAAAAAATGTAGCAGGTTTTCTCTCTAAAGACTTCAAAAATCACTAAATGTTTTACATCCAATAGCCGATGATTGATAGATCAATGTGCTCTAATGGTGTCGTTAAACAAACTTTAACTTTCCTCTTTAAGACTATATGTCAGAATTACCAAATGTTTGACATCCAATAGCCGATGATTAATTAATCAATGTGCTCTAGTGGTACTGTTAAACACAACAAACTCTAACTTTCACTATCATTGTTATCCCATGAAAGACAGCCATAAAGTTATTTCTATTCCCCACAAGCAAGGGGAACTAACTCTCTTGTTACGTCTGTGGTTATCAGACAACAAAAGTGTGTTGTTTTGTTTAACGACACCACTAGAGCACATCGATTTATTAATCATCGGCTATTGGACTTCAAACATTTGATAGTTTTGACACATAGTCTTAGAGAGGAAACCTGCTACATTTTTCCATTAGTAGCAAGGGATCTGTTATATGTACCATCCCACAGACAGGATAATACATGTATGTACCAGTAGTTGGAGCGAATCGGACAACAGATCGATATTTTGTGATTAACACCTGCCATATAAAACTTATCTTGTTAATTTGTAAAGTAAGATTTTATTTAACCCGTGAAAGAAACACAGTATATGATAGTGTAGTTTATTTATGATAAAATGGCCAAATAAAAAGTTATTTTTTCAGCTCTGTCTGTGTAAAATAAGTTTACTGAATGAATGAGGAAGGAAGGAAGGAAATATTTTATTTAACGATGCACTCAACATATTTTATTTACGGTTATATGACGTCAGACATATGGTCAAGGACCACACAGATATTGAGAGAGGAAACCTGCTGTCGCCACTTCATGGGCTACTCTTTTCGATTAGCAGCAAGGGTTCTTTTATATGCACCATCCCACAGACAGGATAGCACATACCACAGCCTTAGATATACCGTCATGGTGCACTGGCTGGAATGAGAAATAGCCCAATGGGCCCACCAACGGGGATTGATCCCAAACGGACCACGTATCACTGAGCTACGTCCCGCCCCAAATGGATAGAAAAAGTACACCCGAGTTGGTGAAAATTTCAACCTGGGACAAGGCTTGCCGAGTTCCATGGTCGAAATTTCCACCACCTCGGGTGTACTTTTTCTATCCCACATGACCGCATATGATGGAGTCTTTTTCTCGCATTCATTCGGTAAATAAACCATTATTTTACACGAACAGACAAAGATGGCTGAACAATTAACCTTTTTATTTGACCATTTTATCATAAATAAACTGCACTATCGTACTGACCGTGTTTGTTTCATGTGTTAAATAAAATTTAACACTACAAATTAACAAGATGGCTTTTAAAATGAAGGTTTTAATAACAAAATATTAATTTAAAACGGTGTCTCATAACCTCACGTCACCGCCTCACATTAATATGACGTCATATATTACCAACGACGTCATGTTAAACGCAAGCACGTGATATCCCATGTAAGATAGAAATTTCTTACATGGTTTTCTTTCATGGGATAGCTCTGTTCCAATGGATGAGAGAAAGATTCCATTATATGCAGTCATGTGGGATTAAAAAAAATTCAAGCCTCATCCCAGGCATGGGCATACAACCTGGGGGGGGGGGGGGGGGGGGGCGCAGGGGGGCAATTGCCCCCCCAAATTCGGGCAAAACAGTGGGAAAACTTCGGGCAAATTTTATGTGGGTAAAATTTCGGACAAATCAACCCCTCCAGCCCCCCTAAATCAAAGAGTCCCCATACGCCCATGATCCCAGGCACAAATTTCCACCAACTCGGGTGTACTTTTTCTATCCCACATGACCACATATGATGGAGTCTTATTTCTACCATCCCTAGCTATGCAAGACAGACCCATTCCATGACGTCAGCCCATACAGAATGAATCTGTCTTGCATGGGCTATGTCATCATTGAATTTAACATGGGGAGTATTACGGCATTGGTAATATATGACGTCATATCAATTCGAGTTGGTTAGTTTTAGATGGATATTTTGTTATTAAAACCTTCATTATAAAAGCTATCTTGTTAATTTGTAGTGTTAAATTAAATTTAACACATGAAACAGACACGGCAATATGATAGTGTAGTTTATTTATGATAAAACGGTCAAATAAAGAAGTTACTTTTTCAGCCATCTTTTATTTGTTCGTGTAAAATAATACTTTATTTATCGAATGGATGGGGAGGAAAAAACTCCTTATTGTGTGGTCATGTGGGATAGAAAAAGTACACCCTGGTTGAAATTTCCACCACCTTGAGTGTACTTTTTCTATCCCACATAACCGCATATGATGGATACTCCAACTACAAAAAAAAAAGGAACTTAAAGAATTTTCTATCAAAGCCGCACACCCTAGTTCCATCCAGCAAAAATAAATTATAATTTGGTTAATCTACAAACCTGTAACACACTTAGATCATGTTTTTATCAAATGGAGTGAAAAAGCAGGTTTTATATCGATAAATACCATGGGAATCCCCATGTCCCAATTGCTTGAAATAATTTTGAAAGTTAGTATTCTGATGTCACCGGTAGATGTCGCTCGAAGCACAACAATGCCTACGTCACGACAAATTTCACAGACTTGGGGTGCGTTCCTTTCACCTCTCCTGGACATGTTCCAACTGTTCTGTCCTGGTTGTATCCCCTCTCCAGATATCGTAAGACTTAGCAAAATTATTGGTTTTAAGGGTTTGTAACGTTTTGTATTGAGACACTTACTTGTCTGAACTTTATAGTTACTGAAAATGTTCACGACCTGTGAAGAAAAATCTCACAAATGAACAACAAGTAAACGACAACAAATCGGATGTTGATTGCGCGAACCGTGCACGAGAAAACAAACTGAACCAAAATGATAACGGTCACGTGGTATACCAACATCTGTGATGTTTACACAGGAATATTCCCTCTAAAAATAGATTGGACCTCGCTTGCTTAACGTTTTGCGCGCGGCTTTTTAAGAAATACAAAAAATGCATTTCGTGGTTTTACAAACATCAGGATTACCAGGATTACCAAAAAGCACTTCAGGTGAATGGACATATGTATTCTAAATAATAAAATGTAAGTAAAGTGCAATTTTATTTGTGAAAAAATGGGTTTAATAGCGAAAAACAACGCCGTAATGGTTAACAACTAGCTGTAACTAGAGCGTGTCCCTTTAAGTAATTGTCTCACTGCCTTTTGTTAATTTTAAGTTATATCAAGTGCATCAGGGGCAGGTCCAGAATTTTGAAATGGGGTTGTTTTGGGGTGGGTTTTTTACAAAATTCTAAAACGGACAATTTGAATTTGCTGAAGGCAAAGGAGCCAAACTCCTAAAGGGGGTGAGATTGGGGGGAGGGGGATCAGGAATATGCTCCCGAACATTTTTGAAATAACCATAATTTAAAAATTGAAACTGGCAGACATACACAACCATACACTCCAGCATCTCTGGGATGAATCACAAGTGTAATGTCATCGAAGATGAATTTCACAATATTGTACAATGTAAAAAAAAAAAGACGATGGTAAAAATTCTTTCAGTTTATTTTCAGCTACAACTCATCTTTCGTAAGTATGACACCTCAAGAGCAGTTTATTTTTCTTATGAAAAATGAGGACCCAGCCAGCATAGGTGTTATTTGCAAGTTGGTTTTCCAGTTCAATGAATACTGTAGATTGTTATATTATAATATATAATAATAATTAATACTCAAATTTGTTGAATGTATTCACATTTTCATTTCTTTTCTTTTTGTAATGATTGCAGGGGCAGATTATGCTTTAAGTAAGGGGGGTTTCCGAAACAGTATGTAAATGTTTATATAATTTGAAACGATCATGTTTCCAGTAACATTGGGGGTTAGGGGTAGGTAGGTAGGTAGGCATTTTTTTCCAATCGTTGTGCATGAATGAGGGGACAAGAGGGTACACACATGTGGACATCAATTTAGATCTACGCGGTGGGGTTGTTTGGGTTTTTTTTAGCTGGGAGGGGGTTCCATGCGACTGGGAAACCCCCAATAATCCTCCCTTGGATTGAAAAACATTTGTCAGTGTGTCCATGCTATTTTAAATATGGAATGTTTACAAGAAATACATTTTCTTATCTTAAAGATGATCTGTGCTGCATTTTCAGGACAATTTAGTGTTTAATATTGTGGATGATGAATTTAAAAAATAATAAATAAAAAAAAAGTCTTTACAAAGGGCACTTCAAAAGGTGAGATGGGAAATAAAAAGTATGCGGTTATACACATTTATTGAACACTTTTGCCAATGGGGAGAAAAACAACCTAAGGTTGTATTATGTAATACAATGTATTTTGTGTTTATAGAGTATAAATTATCATACATTGTGTATATCTGTTACCACTTATCTTAAAATTTCTATTTATACAATTGATGTAACATGTTATACATTGCACACTATCTTCTTACAATGTATCCATAACACTAAGGCTGTCATGTTAGACTTATTATCTTGTTACACAATGTATTATTTTACATGCACACATAAAACTGGGTTGGTGGTGTGTGGGAGACTGTTCTCACTAACACTATGTTCTGAATTAATACTGAACTGATACTTAAATTGGGAATATAAAAAAAAAACTGTCCAGTTTGGAGGGAAATTTGGTTTACAGTGTCCGGTTTTGAGGGGAATTTGGTTTATAGAGGGTCTGGTTTTGAGGGGAATTTGGTTTACAGAGGGTCCAATTTTGAAGGGAATTTGGTTTACAGAGGGTCCGGTTTTGAGGGGAATTTGGTTTACAGAGGGTCCGGTTTTGAGAGGTTCCATTTTACCTTTAACATCTGCCGCTCGAGCCCAACTTATCCTACTGTAGTTAAAAACTTGATGATGCGTAACTTCATCTGTGGAATCAATAGATGACGATATTTCTGAAATAAACAGGAAAACTTGATGATGCGTAACTTCATCTGTGGAATCAATAGATGACGATATTTCTGAAATAAACAGGAAAACTTGATGATGCGTAACTTCATCTGTGGAATCAATAGATGACGATATTTCTAAAATAAACAGGAAAAGGAATGGTTAGGTACTAATTCTATTCTTACCAAAATCTGTTTCCTTATACTTAAACATAATCAAGAGGGCTAGTAAATAATTACTACTGCCATGCCTGACAGGGATTCTAGATTATGGTAGCCCCACTTCCATGGCTAGTGATATTCAATGTTGGGCTAGTAAATAACTACTATTGCCATGCCCGACAGAGATTCTAGATTATGGTAGCCCCACTTCCATGGCTAATGATATTCAATGTTGGGCTAGTAAATAACTACTATTGCCATGCCCGACAGAGATTCTACATTATGGTAGCCCCACTCCCATGGCTAGTGATATTCAATGTTGGGCTAGTAAATGACTACTATCACTATGCTTGACGGCTAGTGAATTTATTTTGGTCAAATGTTGCAGTTAAGTCTATTTTGTAAATATGAATATCTTGACTCCACCCAAACATTAGTGTTTTTAAGCTCTATCTCCCTCTTTAGGTGACATATTTCTATTATTTAGTAAAATTGTATTAACTTACAGTAAAGTAGGGCTAGTGAATTTTTAATCGTGGCTAGTAAATGTTTTAAATCACTGATCCCATGGCTAGTGGATTTTATGGCTAGTGGATTTTATGGCTAGTGGATTTTATAAAAATTCACGTTCCAGCCAGTGCACCACGACTAATATATCAAAGGCTGTGGTATGTACTACCCTGTCTATGGGATGGTGCATATAAAAGATCCCTTGCTTCTAATTGGAAAGAGTAGCCCATGAAGTGGCGACAGCGGGTTTCCTCTCTCAATGTCTGTGTGGTCCTTAACCATACGTCTGACGCTATATAACCGTAAATTAAATGTGTTGTGTGCGTCGTTAAATAAAACATGTCTTTCTTTTTTTCTCTTTCTTTCTTTCTAGAAGCCCTGACTGCATTAGACAAAGTATAACACACATACATACCGTACAATATGATAAGAACAATCACAGTTCCTAATGTAATCGGCAAGAGTCGCTTCAGGAATCGACGAAAACCTATTGGAAAAAAAAGATGAAATTATTTAACCTAATGAATGTTTAACGACACCCCAGCACAGAGCTCTGAAAATTGCAAGACCGATAGTTTTGTTTGCACTATATACTACGCTCACGTAAGTATAGTTTTCATAACCCAGTGTTTCTAACAGAAATAAATTTTTGGGTATGGCACTATGGAAATGAATGCAACCACAGTCAACGGGGTATGTGGGGGGGGGGGGGGGGGAGGCCTCCCCCAGAAAGAAAATGGGTTAAGTTTAAGGTTAGTGTTAAGAAAATCATACAGTAATGATAACAGTAATTAATTTTGTCAAAATGTTAACTTAAAAAAATTAAATGTGCAAAAAAATTGGGTATAGCGCCATACCCATTTTACCCTCTGGTAGAAACTCTGTAAACCATTTTTCGTTCCCGCATTTAATTTATGACATCATTTACATGGTCATGGTGGGTTATATAAAAACTAAATGGGTCACCTGAATTTGTTTTTGCATAACCCGTAAATGGTTTATGCAAATTTTCAATTCTTAGAGAAAAATACACATCGACTATTGGGGTGTCAGGAAACATAAGCATATTAGGAATATTATTTATGTACATTAAGAATAAAATTTATAAATAAATTATGTAAAACCACATGTAAAGAGTTGTAGAAAAAGTATAATACAATACAAATATCAAGGTAAGTATATTTTAAAACTTGTTCGTGTAGCCCACGAGCCTGAAGTGAACTCGCTACATGCATTTTTCCTAATGCAGCAAAGGATCTTTTATATGCACTTTCCTACAGACAGGAAAGCACATACCACAGCCTTTGTCCAGTTGTGGTGCACTGGTTGGAACGGAAAAAAACCAATCAGCTGAATGGATCCACTGAGGTGGTTTGATCCTGTGATGCAAGCACCACAAGCGAGCACTCAACTGACTGAGCTAAATTTAACTCCAATATGTATTTTTAATGGAAAAAAGATTTCACACTTGACATCCATATACAGAGTATCTAAAAGTCTGTGGCAAACATTCTCATGCCTACCAGTGCACCATGACTGGTATATCAAAGGCTGTGGTATGTGCTATCTTGTCTGTGGGATGGTGCATATAAAAGATCCCTTGCTGCATTATGAAAAATGAAAAAACCCACAATATAAAATCCTGGCTACACCAGTGAATGATACTGATACTGATGATGTTGATGTTGATGTTGATGATGATGATGATGATGGTGATGGTGATGGTGGTGATAAGTCACTGATATGGTAATGATGATGATGGCAATGATGATGGTGGTGGTGATAGTGGTGGTGGTATTGATGATGATGATAATGATGGTGGTGGTTGTGGTGGTGGTGGGGGGTGATAATAATACTCACCTTGGTTGAGAACAAGTCTTCGGAACCACAATGGAATTTGTTGATCATCAAACATATCTCATGCTCTATTTAGTAAAATGAAAAACACAACTTTAATAAACGTTTATTGAAAATTCTTAAACTTTAAAATGGTAGAATGTTAAAATATTTACGAACGCAATCACAAACTGTAAATCCTATCCCGCAAGTGGAAAATTCCGAAAATTATAATAACCGTCAGAAATGCATTACAAATAAAAACTCGCGGGCATTTTCCAGACAAGACCTATTTTCAATAAATAAAACTTGTAGCACATAATGTTGAACATATGTTCGAATCTTTATTTACAAACTATATGGGCAGGAAAAAATGTATTAGGCCTATAAATAATTAGAAATTCAACTGAGTCGGCCTATCATATCTTTACGGCTCAAATTAATCGTAATATAGGTCTAATCTAACCTTTTGCGCTTGACAAAAGTGCATTTATCCGTTCTGTTATTGTACTTTTAGTGAGCGTATACGACGGCGACTCTAGAGCCTAAAGGACATTATCTCATACTGAGTGAAGACAAGAAAACCATCAACAAAAGCCATTATTCATACACAAATTGTAGTTTTTATAAAACCTGACTTCGGTGCTGAAACGAATTATTTTATTTTAGTATCTATAATGCATCAATTTTACAAAACACCTATGGACGCTATACAACATAAAATACGCATAAGACATTGTAAAGGGTGAGTGTAAAGGGTGAAAGGGTGGGTCCAAATGTGATGATTCATCTCTCCTTTTACACAGCGCGCCTCTTACTGTCTTACAGCTGAACACATCATGTTCGAATTTACACAAGGGGGAGGGGGGGCGAACCCCTGGACCCCCTAGATCCGCTACTGTTGGGGGGTGGGGGTGGAACTGAGTAGTTAATAGTCTAAAACTCCTTAAACTCCTTAAGAAGAGAAGTTTCTTTAATGCTTTCCGGTTTTTTTTCGCCCCCCCCCCCCCCGCTAGTTACGGCCCTGTCAGGCGCGTGCGCAGGGAGGGGGGTTGGGGTCGAAACCCCCCCCTGCTCAAGGCGAAAATAAATCATATCCCGATTTTTTACATTCCTGTGAAAGCAGCTCGGCTAGCCAGCAGAAAACACCTCAGAATAGCCCTAGAAGGGGTCAATTTTTCGACCCCACCCTTGCAAAATTTCCTTTGCACGCCCCTGCCTGTATATATATATATATATATATATATATATATATATATATATATATATGTATGTATGTATATGTGTGTGTGTGTGCGTGTGTGTGTGCGTGCGCCCCCCCCCCACTTGTTTGCACCTTCTTACACACACACGCACACACACAAGACAAACATGCACGCGTTCGCGCACACTAATACCATATACCTACACTAAAATCCACGGTGTGTGTGGAGGGGGGGGGGGGGGACAAACCAATTTCAACCCACGAAATTTCACTCTGTACACGCGCCTACATAATGGATTTAAAGAAAAGAAACAAAAATATAGTTGGTGATGTAATGCTTAATGGTGCAGGGTGGGATCTACACTAGCGAGCGAACTTTCTAGGGGTGTTCGAATCTAGGAAATATACTTTAGAAAAAGAAAATTTTAATTGAGTAGGGTGAATTTGGACACCCAACTCCCACCATCCTGCTCATCCATATTTAATCGTATGTTTAAATATCTATTTGACCCTGTCCTGGACAGAGGAGCCAGCTGAGGTCGGTGCCTGTGCCCACGACAGGCGTGCGCTACAACAGCTTGCTCTGAATGTGCACGTTAAACAATCAGTCCAGTCCAATCTATTTGACGTCAAATTACCTCATGAAAACTGCGGAATAATTTATATTTTGGACTTAATCTGACGTAACATTCTAGCTCGCGTCACCTCTAGCCCTCCCCTTATAGATATGTTGTATCAGAAAGGGGAGGGCTAGAGGTGAATCCAGCTAGTGACATTTAAAATTCAATAGCACCACAAATGCCCCCCGCCCCTGGTCGGTCAGGTCAGGTCAGGTCATAGGGTTTTACGTGCACATTCAGAACAAGCTGGCCGGCTCCTCCGTCCATGACAAGAAAGGTGGGGGGAGGGGAGAGGAGGGACCGCCTGCACTGGCAGGTGCAAGGGAGCACCAGCAGCCCGATCAAATCGGTAGCAGGCGGGTGGGGGTGGTGATGGTGCTATGGAATTTGAATGGAGCAGTTAAATGCCAAAGAGAAAAGGGTGCGCAATTTTGATTGAGGGAATTTGGCGCAATTTTGAACGGTCGGTCGAAAGGTAAATGGCCGAGCTAATATAGGTTTTGATATTAGTGAATCGGTCGGGCTGCTGGTGCTCTTTTGTACTCGTCAGCGCGGGTGGTCCCTCCTCCCATCACCAATTCAAGCCCTTCCCTGTCCAGAACAAAGGAGCCGGCATAATTCAACACCTGAGACTATGGGACTTTGTTTGGGCTACGGAGTATAAACGAACGGGTTAGCTGCAATCTAATTAAAATTAGCTCCAATATTACATGTGGATCTAACAGCAGCCCATTGGAGCTCATGTCCAGTTGACCTTTCATTCGACCAATCAAAACCTTACTTGCGAAATCATGCCAGTGATTTGAAAAGAATTTGAAAACATTCGGGATTATGCCGAGGGTATACGAAATAATTCGGGTGAATTACGAAGTATGCCGGAAACTGATTTCAATATAAAATTTTATATAAAATTCGTTTCAAGACGAAAAAAACAACAACCCCGTGATGATACAGCCATAAAATCTGTTTATGCTAGTATACAATCCAGAGTTTATTACTGCCCCTTTTCCCCCTGTTTTTTTCAATGTTGAAATAGACCAACAAGTTCGTCTATTGCATAAATAGTCTCGCCCGATATTTTTAGAATTTTTATGCTCCCGAATAACGCTATAAAAGGCAAAGTGTAATTGGTCGATATTTAAATTGTTATTTTTAGATGAAATGTCACCTGGACGTGGGAGTCCACGCAATGCTGTTAGATCTACTGGTAGACCAGTAGAGCTAATTTTAATCAGATTGGGTTAGCTGTTGCTAAATAATCTAGATTAATTATCTTGCTCACAGAAGCAAGTTTTAATTTATATGCACGTTCCGTGAGACCCAAAATAAAAAATAAAGTAAAAATTAAAATTGAAAACACGATCCAAATCTACAAACTCTCCTCGGTACAAAAGTTTACACGGCATGAGTCTTGTATTAGTAATAACGCACATTACCTATACAGACTGCACCCACATGCAACTTTACATGTAACTACGCGTAAAAAAACAGAAGAAGAGTTGAAGCTTGTTTTGTTTAACGACATCACTAGAGTATATTGATTAATTAATCATCGGCTATTGGATGTCAAACATTTGGCAATTCTGACTCGTAGTCATCAGAGGAAATCCGCTACATGTTTCCTAATGCAGCAAGGGATCTTTTGTATACACTTTCTCTCTGACAGGACAGCACATACCACAGCCTTTGACCAGTTGTGGTGCACTGGTTGGAACGTCAACAATAATAATAATAAAAACCACCAATCAGTTGAATGGATCCACCGAGGTGGTTAAAGTACACGTAATGGTCTTTTATTTCACAGGTACGCCAATACAAGTCAAGTCAGGCGCGTATCCAGGAAATTGGGGGGGGGGGGGCGGGTTTGAGGTGGGTGCGGATAGACACTGGCGAGGTCATATTAAAGTTCCACGAAAAATACATTTTTAAAAGAAAAAACTTGCTTCGAAACCCCTCCCCCAAACCCTCCTCTGCACCCGCGCCTGCGACCATGATATTACATGTTTTTATATAACATTTAGTGAAATATCTTAAAATATCAGTGAAATAAAAGTGTTATCAGTCACTTACTATTTCACTCTAAACTGTGTTACCGTCACTATAGAAAGTGTTATCTTCACTGTAAGAAAGCCGGAACTATTTTGCTGCTTGTATTTTAAAAATAAAAGTAAATTGCCAAAAGTTATATAATAAATAGAAAAATTCATGTTTTTTCTCAAATATGATTTATATCTCATCTCAGCGTGAAGTTTGCAATCATACCAGACACGTCGCGCAAGCGCGACTCGTGAGATATGATTGCAACTTCATTCGATGAGATATAAATCATATTTGACAAAAAAACATGAAATATTATCCTCAATTTATCATCCGATTTAAACCACACTGCGTTATTTTCGTCTGTTTGCTTGAAGCTGAATACTGATTCTACAAACTTATTTTGTTTTACCCAAAACAGCTGTTGCCCTAGAGGCCTATAGGTCAAACAAAAACATTAATATTTTATGACTGATGTAGAGATTCTTAAACTTGCTGACAAGTCCCAAAAACATTGAGACATTTTAGCCACTCGCAGGCCCGTATATCTATATCAGATTTTGGTTACAATGGCAAACATTACAGGCCCGTACGTAGAAATTTATATGAGAGGGTGCGTAATCGACGGCCCAAAGGGCCGGAATTACTAGGGGGGTCCGGGGGCATGCCCCTCCGAAATTTTTTTAAATCTAGAATGCAGGAGATGCATTTTCCTGCATTCTGGGAAGTAAATTTGAAACGTTTCTTTGCCTCAAAATATGTCAAATATATTTTTTACACACCCTTGCCCTCCCCCCCCCCCCCGCGTATAGGCCTGCATTAATGTGAAAAAAGGCTCACAAGTGGGGGACACGTGCCCCCCCCCCCCCGGTTCCTACGGGCCTGACACTGTCGTGAACCATTGGTTAGGACGCACTGGCGTCGTGGGGGGGGGGGGGGTATGGAGGAAATGCTCCCCCCAATTACACCATTTTCATCCATCCACGTTATATCATTTTCATTTTAACTTATTTTCGTCTTTATATCCAACTAAGTTTCAAGCACACTGTCCTGGGCACACACACCTCAGCTATCTGGGCTGTCTGTCTAAGACAGTGGGTTAGTTGTTTAGTGGTTAGTGAGAGAGAAGATAAGAAGAGGGTGTAGTGGTCTTACACCTACGTTAAAACTCACTCTGGGTGGGAGCCGGTACCGGCTTGCGAACCCTGTACCTACCAGCCTGTAGTCCGATGGCTTAACCACTGCGCCACCAAGGCCGGTGAAAAACGCGATAGAATAGCACGAACTATTATTTATCTGTAACAATTCAATGACGTCATATGTGTAACAATTCAATGACGTCAAAATAAACGTGCTAAGTCCCGGGGGCGAGATGTAACGCTCGGTAAAAGAGACGTACCACCGATATGAAACCAAGTTAATATTTTCAATTACCCGGTAATCGGTAACATTTCTGCTACAGTGTCAACACGCGTACGCTGGCACTAACATTTACACCGCAGACAGCAAACAATATATTGTAGCCTGTCGCATTTGACACGCGAACACAAGTGAAGAAAGTTCCATTCATCGTTCCTGGTTGCATTCAACTGTCAAAGAAACCAGTACTACGCATGCGTAGCACGAAAGGTCTGCAGAGTTCGTGACTGCGATCATACTCCAAAGATAACGTCCAGTTTGGAACATTTACCGTCGCCAATGAAACGGATTACATATTTTAGTTTCCAGTGGCGAAACACCGCTGAAGAAATGGATGTTATTTTTTGAAAGCTGGAGATATTTTGACCACCGAAAATTGTGTGTCAGTGGCACGGAGAGACCGGGTAAGCGGTGTTAATATTACGGATATATTTATAACCGTAGTTTTTATTATGTACAGAGAATGAGAGATCGGGTGCTTGTCAATTACAAAAGTCACCCCGAGCGTTGCACTTCACGGCTCAATTCACTATAAAAGGCCTGCAATATACACGTTACAAGCCGTGTTTTTTTCACGTGGTCTGAGATGTACACCGCATATAAATGATAAAGCGAAGTGGGTTTAGAACAATTAAATCTCCGGGAAAAGCGATGTTACCGAAATTGCATGTGTCTTTCTTTGTTAACTGAGACATGTGGCAGCGATCGATCGATGGAAGGCTTTAGCGTGGAATATCGTATTTTGGTTCGTTGAGCTTTACTGTTAAAGTCTTTGTCTAGTTCGTTCTACTTATGAAACGTGTTTGTCTGAAGAAGCGCATGCTTTCCTATATGTGTGTAGGCGTGTGTATGTGTAGGCCTGTCTTAAGTAATATTTAACACCCGCATAGGAAGGTGCCAAAATGTGTGTTTCAGTCGCGGATGCAGGATTTCTGAAAGGGGTGGGTGGAGGGGGGGGGGGGGGGGGGCAAATGTGATGACTGATCTCTTCTTTTACACAGAACAGTTAATATAATCATGTTTCCCCTTAAAGGTTATGTTCGGTTTTCAAAAGGATCCGCTACTGTGTGTGGTGGTGGTGGTGGTGGGGGAGGGGGGGGGGGGGGGGGGAGGGGGTCACACACACACACACATATATATATATAAATACATGTATAAATATATAAAAACCATCGCTGCTGCTACAAAGTGTGTGTGTGTGTGGGGGGGGGGGGACATGCTCCCATGCCTCTGTATCCTATGCCAGTGTTTAAATAGTGATATATATATATATATATATATATACAGGGCTAGCTCTGGCATTCACCAACTTCGCGAATTTTGAAAGGAATTGGCAAATTTTATTTTAATTTGCCAAAATAATTTCAGTTAATAATTGACATTTTAAAGAAAATAACAGTCGATTTCTGCAATTCATAACTTTCTCTCGGTTTCTGTCTCTGTTAAGTTCTCTCTCTCTCTCTCTCTCTCTCTCTCTCTCTCTCTCTCTCTCTCTCTCTCTCTCTCTCTCTCTCTCTCTCTCTCTCTCTCCATAGCCTGGCACATGTGTTAAAGGTGATTTTTGGGGTTGAACCCTCCACCTTCTCCAATCAATTTTTCTCTTTTTTTCCCATGTATTTTCAGTGGTGCATGACCCCAATTTCCTGCACACATTTCTGTTCTCTCATTTCCCCCTCTCTTTTTCTTTCTCTCACTCTCTGCCTCTATCTCTTTGTATGTCTGGCTCTCTCAACCCCCACTCTCTCCCCCCCCCCCCATTCTCCCTCTCTCTCCTCTACTCTTCTCTTATCCCTTTGCTTTTCTCTTCTTCTGCTTTTTTTTACATTAATTTTTGTACCATGCACAATTTCAACAGCTCTTCCACTTTGAAAAAGTAGGACATTTTTTTTTCTTTCTTCTTTAATCATCCGATATATTATATATATATCCATGTATAAAAAGAAAACCTTGAATGACTTGTAAAACACGTCTGAAATGGTCTGAGGGTTAATAACAGTCTGATTGTGCTGATCTTTATCAATATGTACTCATGTACAAATACACTGGGTCATTTACCACAGTTAACATTTGTATGCAGTGTCGTGTGTGTGTGTGTGGGGGGGGGGGTTCGCTTATATACACACATATATATATACACACACACACCAGTGTCAGTGAATATAATGATTAAACCATTTATTAAACATTTTATACATGTATAGATACAAGCTGTAAGTGGTTCAGTTTATATATATACCAGTGAATATAATGATTAAATCATTTATTAAATATTTTACACATGTTCAGATACAAGCTGTAAGCGGTTCAGTTTATATACCAGTCATTATTGAATACTTCATATATTAAATATTTTATACATGTATACATGTGTTTAGATGTAAGTTAATGTATACATGTATAAACTGTAACATTTAAAATGTGATATTAAGAACATCAGTTAACAAGGTACTCTATGATTTAACAAAAAACAACCTGTAACCCCTCAAAAACCCTCCCCTTCTCCCTGTAAGCATCCACATCCCATGGCCACACATCCATTGACACATGCACAAAGACAGTGGAGTTTGTGTTTCCTGAATGAAACATAAATTTCCTACTGACCATGACTAGTCCCTACACCCTACCCCCAATCCCCCCCAAACAACAACAACAACAACAAACCCTAACACCCCCACCCCATAAACATCCACGTACCATAGTCACATCCACTGACACACGACCAATAGAGTGAAGTTTGTGTTTCCCGAACAAAGGCGTAAACTTTCTAATGACCGTGGCCAGTCCCTATACACCCTACCTCCCAACCCCCACCCAAACCCCCCCCCTAACACACACACCCATAAACCTCCATATCCCATGGTCATACATCCACTTACACACGCCCAATACAGTGGAGTTTGTGTTTCTTGAATGAAGCGTAAACTTCCTAATGAACGGGGCCAGCCCTACCCTCCAAAGAAACTACCCTAACTCCCCCACCATAAACCTCCATATCCCATGGTCACACATCCACTTACACTCACCCAATACAGTGGAGTTTGTGTTTCCTGAATGAAGCACAAACTTCCTAATGAACGGGGCCAGCCCCACTCCCCCAAATACTACCCACCCTAGCACCCCCACCATAAACCTCCACATCCCATGGTCACACATCCACTTACACACACCCAATACAGTGGAGTTTGTGTTTCCTGAATGAAGCATAAACTTCCTAATGAACGGGGCCAGCCCCACTCCCCCAAATACTACCCTAGCACCCCCATCATAAACCTCCACATCCCATGGTCACACATCCACTTACACACGACCAGTACAATGGAGTTTGTGTTTCTGATTGAAGCGTAAACTTCCTAATGAACGGGGCCAGCCCACCCCCCAAAAAACTACCCTAACACCCCCACCATAAACCTCCATATCCCATGGTCACACATCCACTTACACACGACCAAGACAGTGGAGTTTGTGTTTCCTGAATGAAGCATAAACTTCCTAATGACCGTGGCCAAAGTGTTGGGCTTAGACTGGAATGTTTTTAAAACCTCTTAACACCACAAGTTTAAATGTCAGGGAGAAGTTTGACTTTGAACTGTTGCATTCTCTGGATCATCTGTAATACACGTGCAAACAGATTTGAGTCTTTGTTAGCTCGTCTCGCAAACCGGTGAAAAAACAAAGATGGCAAAACAAAATTAAGAGCGAGATCAACTCAGTTTACACATGTATGCATAATGCCTTAATTATCAGTGTGTGTGTATATACAACATTTAATTTATATATATATATATATATATATATCAAGTTGTGTGATTTAAGGAAAGAAGTATTTTTTATTTTTTTTTTTACATATGGGTACTAATATCACCCTAAAACAGACGGACACTGACAAACATAAGACAGACACAGACAGACACACACACACACACACACACACACACACACAGAGGACACACACACACACACACACACAGACAGACACACACACACACACACACACACACACACACAGAGGACACACACACACACACACACACACACACACACACAGAGGACACACACACACAGGACACACATACAGGACACACACACCCACACAGGACAGGACACCCACACACAGACACACCCACACAGGACACACACACAGGACACACACACATACAGGACACACACACAGACACACACAGGACACACTCACAGGACATACACATACAGGACACACACACAGACACACACAAGACACACTCACAGGACATACACACACACAAATGGACACACACACACACATAGGACACACACATCACACACACACACACACAGGACACACATACACATGTGCACACACATGCACACACACAGAACACATACACATGACACATACACATGACATACACAGGACACACACACACACACACACAAAGGACCCACACACAGACACACACACACACACAGAACACATACACAGGACACATACACATGTACACACACATGACACATACATACACAGGACACACACACACACACACACACACACACAGAAAGGACACACACACAGGACAGACATATTCACACACAGACACACACACACACACACACATATACACACATACACACACACACAGAGACACACACATACACACACACACACACACACAGGCTGTCAAGTTGGAATGATATGATATATTAATGACAAAAGTAGCAACACTGCCAAGGTTTCTTCCTTGGATGCTGCGCATTCGGTCTAGGATCAATCCCCGTCAGTGGGCTATTTCTCGTTCCAGCCAGTGCACCACAATTTTTATATCAAAGGCCATGGTATGTGCTATCCTGCCTGTGGGACGGTGCATATATAAAAGATCTCTTGCTACTAAATGGAAGAATGTATTGGGTTTCCTAAGTAAAAAATTACCAAATATTGGACATCCAATAGCCGATGATTATAATAAATCAATCTGCTCTAGTGGTCTTGTTAAACAAAACAAACTTTTAACTGTCTTCCACCACTTGTGACACCCAATAGCCAATGTGTATTTTTTGTGCTGGGGTGTCGTTAAACGTTCATTCATTCATTCATTCATTCATTCATTCATTCCAATTCAGACCTTGCCGATTAAGGGGAGCTATAGATTACTCTGGCTTCCCTTATCATACCCCAAACCCCCCCCCCCCAAAAAAAAAAACCTGTTACATTTTTCCTAATGCAGCAAGGGATCCTTTATATGCACATCCCACAGACAGGACAGCACATACCACAGCCTTTGACCAGTTGTGGTGCACTGGTTGGAACAAGAAAAAACTCAAATCATTTGAATGGATCCACCATGGTGGTTCGATCCTGAAACGGAAGCACCTCATACGAGCACTCAACTGACTGAGCTAAATCCTGCCCCCCTCCCCCACCCTTAGTATGTGAATAAAACAAATAATAAAAAATTTCCACTGAGCATATGAATAATAAGAAAAAGAGTTCCACTAAATAATTAAATTTTATATCAATACTCAGCATGGTAATAATTGTAAAATGGCAGCCCACAATCTTAGTTTCAGCCCATGAAAATGTACACTAAGTTCAGTTAATCTACGAACCTGTAAAACATTTGGATAAAGTTACCATTGAGTGAAACATGAGTTTGTGACTTTGAAATGGTGAAATATCCTCTGAAAATAGACTAAAACTCGACTCCGAAACTGTTACTCACGTACGTTTTTAAAAATATGAGAAATGCATTTTGTGATATTAAAAACACCAGGATGATCAAAAACACTTCGAATGTACAGAAATAGATAATCTGACCAATAAAATCTAAGTAAAGTATGATTTCAGTTATCAAAAACGGCTCTAATAGTAAAAAATATTCCTTAGTATTTAAAAACTAGAGTATGTCCCTTTAAGCAATTAATCATTTCTCAGTTTTGTTCATGGGGGGGGGGGGGGGGGGGTCTTCCAGTCTGGAGGGGGCTGGGCTCGATGTGCGGTCAGTCTGGGATTGACCCCCGTTGGTGGGGCCCATTGGGTTATATCTCACTCCAGCCAGTGCACCACGACTGGTATGTCAAAGGCTGTGGTATGTACTACCCTGTCTGTGGGATGGTGCATATAAATATAATAAAAGATCCCTTGCTTGCTAATCAGAAAGAGTAGCCCATGAAGTGGCGACAGCGGGTTTCCTATCTCAATATCTGTGTGGTCCTTAACCATATGTCTGATGCCATATAACCGTAAATAAAATGTGTTGAGTGCGTTGTTAAATAAAAAATTTCCTTCTTCCTTTCGAGGTGGTTCAATCCTGAAACGGAAGCACCTTCGAGGGAGCACTCAACCGGCTAAGCTAAATCCTGCCCCCTCCCCCACTCGTAGCATATGAATTAAAAAAAAAAAAAAAAAAAATTCCACTAAGCATATGAATATAAAAAAAGAGTTCCACTAAATGATGAAATTTTATATCAATACTCAGCATGGTAATAATTATCATAAATGGCAGCCCACAATCTTAAGCAATTAAAGGCATATTGTCACGGACCACTAAAACCACAGTATTCACTGAGATGGTACAAAATGGCTGCGCCCGTTATATATAATAGCCGTCACATTTAACCGTTTTATTAATTGACTATACAATTATACGTGTTGATATTAAGCAATAATGTGCATTATATATCGTTGAATATGCATACCAGGCCAAATGCCTTAATTGTCCTCTCCTTTAAGGTGATGTGATAGCTAGATTTGGTTTCCAACAATTAATGTAATTTTTATTTATTATCCATTTTTAGAGAAATAAGGTCCTTAAATCCGTGACAGTATGCCTTTAATCACTCCAATTTTTTTCACGGGGAGGTCTTCCAGTCTGAAGCTAATTGAGTTAACTCATAATATATATTTACACATGTACATATAAGTATGTTTACCACAGTAATGTAAAACACTTCCACATAATATATTAGTTTAAAGGCAAGCTGGTGAAAACTGACGAAAGAGCGAGTTTGTTTGAACAGATGTTTGCCCACAGTGACAGGAAGTGGAAACATATATCTCAAACGGTGGGAGAAAACTCAGATTGGGGAATCCACATTCTGCTTGAAACTCAGATTGTTTCAGCTGATAAAAGAAGAAACAACTTTCTACAGCAGTGGATACACCTACGTTCACAGATAGACACACACACACACACGGGGTATTTTTTTTTTTTTTCCCTGTTTAGACATGTTGAATGTGTCCTCCATATGCCATGTGAGTTTAATACCACAAAAAAACCCACCCAATAGGTTCGTGGATTAATAAATTAATAACAAGTGAAATAAATAACTGAATAATGCTTTTTAAAATAGCTGGTACTAAAGTTATTAGTTACTGTGTAACCAAAACTGTAAAATATCTGAACAAGGGCAAATGTATGATTTTGAAAAGACAGATGGGGTTTAGGATATATGCATGATTGCAGATCCACACATCTCACGGAGTGTTGTGTGGGTGGGGAGTGTGTTGTGGCTTTGTGTGTTGTGTCTTTGTGTCAGTGACCGGCCTCGGTGGCGTCGTGGCAGGCCATCGGTCTACAGGCTGGTAGGTACTGGGTTCGGATCCCAGTCGAGGCATGGAATTTTAATCCAGATACCGACTCCAAACCCTGAGTGAGTGCTCCGCAAGGCTCATTGGGTAGGTGTAAACCACTTGCACCGACCAGTGATCCATAACTGGTTCAACAAAGGCCATGGTTTGTGCTATCCTGCCTGTGGGAAGTGCAAATAAAAGATCCCTTGCTGCCTGTCGTAAAAGAGTAGCCTATGTGGTGACAGCGGGTTTCCTCTAAAAAAAAATCTGTGTGGTCCTTAACCATATGTCTGACGCCATATAGCCGTAAATGGAATGTGCTGAGTGCGTCGTTAAATAAAACACTTCTTTCTTTCTTTCTTGTGTCAGTGTGTGTGTGTGTGTATGGTGTCTGTTGGAGTGTGTGTGTGTATCTGTGTGTGTATATGTGGTGTCTCCGATAGTGTGTAATGTCTCTGTGTGTTGTCACTGTGGGTGGGTATGGTGTGTCTATGGGTGTATGGGACATTTATTGCTTTGGCGGAATGCTTGTTGGGGTGGGTGGGTGGTGGTGGTGGTGGTGGGGGGTGATATGTATGTGTGTAGGTTTTGTGGGGTTTTTCACAGTAATAAGGAACTTTTTAACTGAGAATTTTGTGTTTTTAAAAGTGCTAATTAAAAAAAAAAAATTCCACAGTGAAAATTTTAGATATTTTTAACATTGACAATTATATATATTTTTTAATGGTGAGAATTGAGAATTTCTTGTTTATTAACAGTGAGAACATTGTGTTTTTTTGAAAGTGAGAGATATTTTTCAGGGTTTCTAGATTATGGTAGCCCCACTCCCGTGGCTAGTGATATTCAGTGTTGGGCTAGTAAATAACTACAATTGCCTTGCCCGACGGCTAGTGAAATCTAATCATTACTATTATTTAGTAAAATTGTTTTAACCTAAAAGTAAAGTAGGGTTAGAGAATTTTTAATTGTGGCTAGTAAATGTTTTAAATAACTGATCCCATGGCTAGTGGATTTACAAACAATTCTAGAAGCCCTGTTTTTTTCCACATAATTTAACAAAAAAAACCCTGTGTGTTTTGTAACAGTGAGAATCAGCGATGGCGCTACACAAGGGCACGTTGGCGATGTTTGACAACAGCGTCGGGGTCAGCGACGTCGTTCTGCTGTACCCGGTTACCGAGGACGACTTCATCAAGAACCTCCAGACCCGCTTCGAGCATGACCTCATATACGTGAGTTATTAATAGTAACACTGTGACCTCATATACGTGAGTTATTAATTAGTAACCTCATATACGTGTTATTAATAGTAACACTGTGACCTCATATACGTGAGTTATTAATAGTAACACTGACCTCATATCATATTCATGCATCTATATATGTCCCAACCGAGAATCTGTCCATCCATCCATCTGTGCATCCATGCATAACCATCTGTCCTTCCATCCATCCACCCATCTGTGCATGCATGCATTCATCCATTCATCCATTCATCCATCCATCCATCCATCTATCCACTTCCTCTTCTGTCAGTTCATCCATCTGTTCATCCTTTTACCATCTGTCCATCCATTCATAATTTTTTTATCATTTTACCATCCATTCATCTATCTGTCCGTCCATTAATCCATTCATCCATTCATCGATCTGTCCATCCATCCATTCTTTTTCCATCCATCCATTTTCTCTTTGTCCATCCACCCATCCATTCATCCATCCATCCATTCATCAATAACAGTGTATCGGATCACTATGAGGGGTGATCATCTTTTTCTCATTCCAACTGGTGCTCCACAGCTGTCATATCAAATAGCTTGGTATTTTGTAGCAGTTAGTTTTCTTTCTTTCTTTATTTCTTTGCTTCCTTTGCTTCTTTCTTCCTTATTCCATTCCTTTCATTCTTTCTTTCTTGCTTTCTTTTTCTTTCTTTCTTTCGTTCTTCCTTTCGTTCTTTTTTAATTTGTTTCTTTTTACTTTGTTTCTTTTATGTTTCTTTTCTGTTTCTTTCTTTGTTTCTCTTTCTTTTGTTCTTCCTTTCGTTCTTTTTTTTCTTTTTTCTTTCTTTCTTTCTTTCTTTCTTTCTTTCTTTCTATTGCTTTCTCAAACGGTGGCTGTCACTGGGGAGTTATTCTGGTCACTGAATGATCAGGTCTTGGAGACATCATCTAGCACTTGCGGCCCGGCGATGAGAAATCAATCTACCTGTCGGACGTTATAATTGATTTCGCGATCTTATGTGGATATAATTACACAGCATTGTGGGATTAATGGCACTACACAGCTTTATGATTGACCTGGGTCACGTATGCGCCAGTGGTGGAGACGGAAGCAGTGGTGTCGTTTAGTGGGAAATAATTGTCCGACTGTGATTGATTGTTGGGGCCATATTGTCTCAATCTAGCAATATGCAGAAGTCGTTTCTATGCACATCCTACCTCTCGCTTCATGTTCTTCATTTTATTGCCTTGGATCCATTGTGGGGATCTTTTTAACTTAAGTACATATACCTTTGTTTACCTGCAACCAGCGTTTCTATTGATAGATTATGATAACTGATTAAAGCAAAGTCATAAACGTATACTAGCAGATTACGACTTTAGACGTCACTCATATGACATCACACGCATAGCTACATTACAAAATTGTTCATTTGAACTCTAGGTCATCGTACAATGTGGCAGAAACAACAGAAATAATAGTTTTTCCCCTTAATTTTTATGATCTGCCGGATAAAAATAATAACTACTTACTGACGTCAGATATCTGCTTTATCCTGTTCAGGCTGAATGAGAAGTTCTGCTTGGCTAAGCCTCGCAGATTTTCCCATTTTTACCATCACAGAATAAAGCAGATATCCAATGTCATTAACTAGTTATTCTCTCTTTCTCTTTCTTTTGACAGTAACCAATTCCCACAGTTGCATTACTGTGTAGTTTTTAATTCTCCATGACACATAGCCCAGTAGTAAAACCCTTGCTTTATGTGGTCTTAATATCGATCCCAGTCGGTGGGCCCGTTGGGCTATTTCTTATTCCAGCCAGTTCAGTAGGACTATGGGATGGTTACAGACAAGACTGGCTTAATGCTGGTTACAGACAAGACTGGCTTAATGCTGGTTACAGACAAGACTGGCTTAATGCTGGTTACAGACAAGACTGGCTTAATGCTGGTTACAGACAAGACTGGCTTAATGCTGGTTACAGAAAAGACAAGACTGGCTTAATGCAGGTTACAGACAAGACAAGACTGGCTTAATGCAGGTTACAGACAAGACTGGCTTAATGCTGGTTACAGACAAGACTGGCTTAATGCTGGTTACAGAAAAGACAAGACTGGCTTAATGCTGGTTACAGACAAGACAAGACTGGCTTAATGCAGGTTACAGACAAGACTGGCTTAATGCTGGTCACAGACAAGACTGGCTGAATGCTGGTCACAGACAAGAATGGCTAAATGCTGGTTACAGACAAGACTGGCTTAATGCTGGTTACAAAAAAGACAAGACTGGCTTAATGCTGGTTACAGACAAGACAAGACTGGCTTAATGCTGGTCACAGACAAGACTGGCTGAATGCTGGTCACAGACAAGACTTGCTGAATGCTGGTCACAGACAAGACTGGCTTAATGCTGGTCACAGACAAGACTGGCTTAATGCTGGTCACAGACAAGACTGGCTGAATGCTGGTCACAGACAAGAATGGCTAAATGCTGGTTACAGACAAGACTGGCTTAATGCTGGTTACAAACAAGACAAGACTGGCTTAATGCTGGTTACAGACAATACAAGACTGGCTAAATGATGGTCACAGACAAGACTGGCTAAATGCTGGTGACAGACAAGACTGGCTAAATGCTGGTGACAGACAAGACTGGCTAAATGCTGGTGACAGACAAGACTGGCTAAATGATGGTCACAGACAAGACTGGCTAAGTGATGGTCACAGACAAGACTGGCTAAATGCTGGTTACAGACAAGAATGGCTAAATGCTGGTCACAGACAAGAATGGCTAAATGCTGGTCACAGACAAGACTGGCTTAATGCTGGTCACAGACAAGACTGGCTTAATGCTGGTCACAGACAAGACTGGCTTAATGCTGGTCACAGACAAGACTGGCTTAATGCTGGTTACAGACAAGACAAGACTGGCTTAATGCTGGTCACAGACAAGAATGGCTAAATGCTGGTTACAGACAAGACTGGCTAAATGCTGGTCACAGACAAGAATGGCTAAATGCTGGTTACAGACAAGACTGGCTTAATGCTGGTTACAAACAAGACAAGACTGGCTTAATGCTGGTCACAGACAATACAAGACTGGCTTAATGCTGGTTACAGACAAGACAAGACTGGCTTAATGCTGGTTACAGACAAGACAAGACTGGCTAAATGATGGTCACAGACAAGACTGGCTAAATGCTGGTTACAGACAAGACTGGCTAAATGCTGGTTACAGACAAGACTGGCTAAATGATGGTCACAGACAAGACTGGCTAAGTGATGGTAACAGACAAGACTGGCTAAATGCTGGTTACAGACAAGACTGGCTAAATGCTGGTCACAGACAAGACTGGCTTAATGCTGGTCACAGACAAGACTGGCTTAATGCTGGTCACAGACAAGACAAGACTGGCTTAATGCTGGTTACAGACAAGACAAGACTTGCTGAATGCTGGTCACAGACAAGACTGGCTTAATGCTGGTCACAAACAAGACTGGCTTAATGCTGGTCACAGACAAGACTGGCTGAATGCTGGTCACAGACAAGAATGGCTAAATGCTGGTTACAGACAAGACTGGCTTAATGCTGGTTACAAACAAGACAAGACTGGCTTAATGCTGGTCACAGACAATACAAGACTGGCTTAATGCTGGTTACAGACAAGACAAGACTGGCTTAATGCTGGTTACAGACAAGACTGGCTAAATGATGGTTACAGACAAGACTGGCTAAATGATGGTCACAGACAAGACTGGCTAAGTGATGGTCACAGACAAGACTGGCTAAATGCTGGTCACAGACAAGAATGGCTAAATGCTGGTCACAGACAAGAATGGCTAAATGCTGGTCACAGACAAGACTGGCTTAATGCTGGTCACAGACAAGACTGGCTTAATGCTGGTCACAGACAAGACTGGCTTAATGCTGGTCACAGACAAGACTGGCTTAATGCTGGTTACAGACAAGACAAGACTGGCTTAATGCTGGTCACAGACAAGAATGGCTAAATGCTGGTCACAGACAAGACTGGCTTAATGCTGGTTACAGACAAGACTGGCTTAATGCTGGTTACAGACAAGACTTGCTGAATGCTGGTCACAGACAAGACTGGCTTAATGCTGGTTACAGACAAGACAAGACTGGCTGAATGCTGGTCACAGACAAGAATGGCTAAATGCTGGTTACAGACAAGACTGGCTTAATGCTGGTTACAAACAAGACAAGACTGGCTTAATGCTGGTTACAGACAAGACAAGACTGGCTTAATGCTGGTTACAGACAAGACTGGCTTAGTGCTGGTCACAGACAAGACTGGCTAAATGCTGGTCACAGACAAGACTGGCTGAATGCTGGTCACAGACAAGACTGGCTTAATGCTGGTCACAGACAAGACTGGCTTAATGCTGGTCACAGACAAGACTGGCTGAATGCTGGTCACAGACAAGAATGGCTAAATGCTGGTTACAGACAAGACTGGCTTAATGCTGGTTACAAACAAGACAAGACTGGCTTAATGCTGGTCACAGACAATACAAGACTGGCTTAATGCTGGTTACAGACAAGACAAGACTGGCTTAATGCTGGTTACAGACAAGACAAGACTGGCTAAATGATGGTCACAGACAAGACTGGCTAAATGCTGGTTACAGACAAGACTGGCTAAATGCTGGTTACAGACAAGACTGGCTAAATGATGGTCACAGACAAGACTGGCTAAGTGATGGTAACAGACAAGACTGGCTAAATGCTGGTTACAGACAAGACTGGCTAAATGCTGGTGACAGACAAGACTGGCTAAATGCTGGTCACAGACAAGACTGGCTTAATGCTGGTCACAGACAAGACTGGCTTAATGCTGGTCACAGACAAGACAAGACTGGCTTAATGCTGGTTACAGACAAGACAAGACTTGCTGAATGCTGGTCACAGACAAGACTGGCTTAATGCTGGTCACAAACAAGACTGGCTTAATGCTGGTCACAGACAAGACTGGCTGAATGCTGGTCACAGACAAGAATGGCTAAATGCTGGTTACAGACAAGACTGGCTTAATGCTGGTTACAAACAAGACAAGACTGGCTTAATGCTGGTCACAGACAATACAAGACTGGCTTAATGCTGGTTACAGACAAGACAAGACTGGCTAAATGATGGTCACAGACAAGACTGGCTAAATGCTGGTTACAGACAAGACTGGCTAAATGCTGGTTACAGACAAGACTGGCTAAATGATGGTCACAGACAAGACTGGCTAAGTGATGGTCACAGACAAGACTGGCTAAATGCTGGTTACAGACAAGACTGGCTTAATGCTGGTTACAGACAAGACAAGACTGGCTTAATGCTGATCACAGACAAGAATGGCTAAATGCTGGTTACAGACAAGACTGGCTAAATGCTGGTCACAGACAAGACTGGCTTAATGCTGGTCACAGACAAGACTGGCTGAATGCTGGTCACAGACAAGAATGGCTAAATGCTGGTTACAGACAAGACTGGCTTAATGCTGGTTACAAACAAGACAAGACTGGCTTAATGCTGGTCACAGACAATACAAGACTGGCTTAATGCTGGTTACAGACAAGACAAGACTGGCTTAATGCTGGTTACAGACAAGACAAGACTGGCTAAATGATGGTCACAGACAAGACTGGCTAAATGCTGGTTACAGACAAGACTGGCTAAATGCTGGTTACAGACAAGACTGGCTAAATGATGGTCACAGACAAGACTGGCTAAGTGATGGTAACAGACAAGACTGGCTAAATGCTGGTTACAGACAAGACTGGCTAAATGCTGGTGACAGACAAGACTGGCTAAATGCTGGTCACAGACAAGACTGGCTTAATGCTGGTCACAGACAAGACTGGCTTAATGCTGGTCACAGACAAGACAAGACTGGCTTAATGCTGGTTACAGACAAGACAAGACTTGCTGAATGCTGGTCACAGACAAGACTGGCTTAATGCTGGTCACAAACAAGACTGGCTTAATGCTGGTCACAGACAAGACTGGCTGAATGCTGGTCACAGACAAGAATGGCTAAATGCTGGTTACAGACAAGACTGGCTTAATGCTGGTTACAAACAAGACAAGACTGGCTTAATGCTGGTCACAGACAATACAAGACTGGCTTAATGCTGGTTACAGACAAGACAAGACTGGCTTAATGCTGGTTACAGACAAGACAAGACTGGCTAAATGATGGTCACAGACAAGACTGGCTAAATGCTGGTTACAGACAAGACTGGCTAAATGCTGGTTACAGACAAGACTGGCTAAATGATGGTCACAGACAAGACTGGCTAAGTGATGGTCACAGACAAGACTGGCTAAATGCTGGTTACAGACAAGACTGGCTTAATGCTGGTTACAGACAAGACAAGACTGGCTTAATGCTGATCACAGACAAGAATGGCTAAATGCTGGTTACAGACAAGACTGGCTAAATGCTGGTTACAGACAAGACTGGCTTAATGCTGGTTACAGACAAGACCAGACTGGCTAAATGCTGGTGACAGACAAGACTGGCTAAATGCTGGTCACAGACAAGACTGGCTTAATGCTGGTCACAGACAAGACTGGCTTAATGCTGGTCACAGACAAGACAAGACTGGCTTAATGCTGGTTACAGACAAGACAAGACTGACTAAATGCTGGTTACAGACAAGACTGGCTAAATGCTGGTTACAGACAAGACTGGCTAAATGCTGGTCATAGACAAGACTGGCTAAATGCTAGTCACAGACAAGACTGGCTAAATGCTGGTCATAGACAAGACTGGCTAAATGCTAGTTACAGACAAGACTGGCTAAATGCTGATTACATAGAAGACTGGCTAAATGCTGGTTACAGACAAGACTGGCTAACAGACAAGACTGGCTAAATGCTGGTTACAGACAAGACTGGCTAAATGCTGGTCATAGACAAGACTGGCTAAATGCTGGTCACAGACAAGACTGGCTAAATGCTGGTGACAGACAAGACTGGCTAAATGCTGGTCATAGACAAGACTGGCTAAATGCTAGTTACAGACAAGACTGGCTAAAAGACAAGACTGGCTAAATGCTGATTACATAGAAGACTGGCTAAATGCTGGTTACAGACAAGACTGGCTAAATGCTGGTTACTGATAACTACGGCCACTTGCCAGCTGTTTGGTTATTTTAGGTAGCTGGAGATAGGAAAGTTGTCTTGTGTACAAATGTAGGAGGTGAACAGAGTTTATCTGCGCTGTCTGCCTGCCGATTACGACCTACTTGGATTACACAAGTGGCAGGGCTGTTCATTTTTCTCATCTCTTTTATCTCCTCCATGCTGGCAGATTCGGGCTGAAAATAGTCTCACAGTCGTCACCGTGCCAACATTTTATATTTTAAATGGATCTGATGTGGTTGTTTGGGAATTTGTTTTATATAAACACTTTTTTTTTTTATGTGTGTGTGTGATTATTAAAAGATGGTTAAATATTAATTGATAAACTGTTTATGGAACTTTTAAATACATATCCATGGTTAAGATGTTGTTGCAATTGGAAATATTTCTTAATTTCTGCCCAAGATGTAGGTACCATAGGCTTAATTAATCTATTACCTGTTAGGACAGTACGGTAAACAGTACTGAGAATATAACACTCATAATGTTAACTCAAAATTCAGGGTTATGTTGAAAATTGAGTGGTGACAGCATTTTAATCATCATAAGGTGTGTGTTTAGGTGTGTGTGTGTGTGTGTATGTGTGTGTGTGTTTAGGTGTGTGTGTGTATGTGTGTGTGTGTTTAGGTGTGTGTGTGTGTGTTTAGGTGTGTATGTGTGTGTGTTTAGGTGTGTGTGTGTTTAGGTGTGTGTGTTTAGGTATGCGTGTGTTTAGGTGTGTGTGTGTGTTTAGGTGTGTGTGTGTGTGTGTTTAGGTGAATGTGTGTTTAGGTGTGTGTGTGTGTGTGTGTTTAGGTGTGTGTGTTTAGGTGTGTGTATGTGTGTGTGTGTGTGTGTGTGTGTGTGTGTGTCGAATGTAGCCCACTAATAGAGCATTCATCTAATGCATAATTGATCTAGGATCTAGGATCGATCCCCATCACAGGGCCCAAATGGGCCATTTTTTATTCCAGCCAGTGCTCCACAACTGGTCTACAAATGCTGTGGTATGTAGTGTCCTGTCTGTGGAATGATACATGTAACAGATCCCTTGCTGCTAATCAGAAATATAGTAGCCCATGGCGTGACAACAGGTTTTCTCTGTCATGATCTGTATGGGACTTGACCATGTACTTCTAACTGTCAATAAAATTTATGAGTTGAGTGTGTTGTTAAATTAAACATTACTTCCTTCTTCCTTCAATCACCATTGGATATTGACATTGTTTTACCTTTGTTTGACACCCAATAACCAGGACAGGATGTAGCTCAGTGGTAAAGTGCTCGCTCGATGAGCGGTCGGTCTGGGATCGATCCCTGTCGGTGGGTCCATTGGACTGTTTCTCACTCCAGCCAGTGCACCACGACTGGTACATCAAAGGCTGTGGTATGTACTACCCTGTCTGTGGGATGGTGTATATAAAAGATCCCTTGCTGCTAATCGAAAAGTGGTGACAGTGGGTTTCCTCTCTCAATATCTGTGTGGTCCTTAACCATATGTCCGACGCCATATAGCCGTAAAACATTTTCTTTCTTCTTTCCCAATAGCCGATATATATGTTTGTGCTGGGGTGTTGTTAAGCATTCATTCGTTACTGTTTGTAGTACATTAATTTAAGGTTATGGTATGCACTGTCCTGACTATGGGAACGTCTAGTTAAAAGATCCCTGGCTGCATTCCTTTGGTAAGGGTGGATCCAAACAGTGCACCACAACTGGTCAAAGGCTGTGGTATGTACTTTCATGTCTGTGAGATCCCTTGCTGCATTAGGAAAAATCTTTTCCTGTCCTTGACAGAGGGGCCGGCCCAAGCCGACTCTTGCACCCATGACAGGCGTGCGCTACAACAGCTTGTTCTGAATGTGCATGTTAAACCCTCTGACCTGACCCGATTAGGAAAAATGTAGTGGGTTTCCTCTGATGATCATGTATGGCAATTACCAAATGTTTGACATCCAATAGCCGATAATTAATAAATCAGTGTGCTCTAGTGGTGTCGTTAAACAAAACAAACTTTACCTTTTTCGTTGTTTAAGAGTGTCCTAGGTTATGACAGTATGTTATCTCTCTTTATCTCTCAACCAAATGGACTGGCATATCAAAGGCTGTGGTATGTGCTGTCCTGTCTGTGGGATGGTGCATATATAAAAGATCCCTTGCTACTAACGGAAAAATGTAGTGGTTTCCTCTTTAAGACTATATGTCAGAATTACCAAATATTTGACATCCAATAGCCGATGATTAATAAATCAATGTGCTCTAGTAGTGTCGTTAGACAGTACACACTTTTAACTTGGCTAAATATCAAACTGACCATGTGGGTTAGATGTGTTGCTGAACAAAAATGTCTTTCCTCTCTTTGTGCTGAAATTGTCATTGCAAAATGGTCCAAATCTCGAGAGCTGAATTGTGATAATGCTAATCATTTAAAATATTACATTTTGTAGACCCTTCCCTCCACAAACTTGACGAACAAAGAAAAAACCCCCAACAACCCCCAAATAAAGCAATAAGCAATCAAAACATGAAGAAAACAACAACAAAAATGTGGTTTTGATAAATCCCTGTAGGTGGACCCATTTTGGGCTATATGTATTTCTCGTTACAGCCAGTACACCATGACTGGTATATCAAAGGCCATGGTATGTGCTATCCTGTCTATGGGAACGTGCATATAAAAGATCCCTTGCTAAATTAGGAAAGATGTAGCAGGTTTCCTCTGATGACTGCGAGTCAGAATAACCAAACGTTTGATACCCAATAGCCAATGATTGATTAATCAATGTGCTCTAGTGGTGTCGTTAAACAAAACAAACTTCTAACTTGATAATTGTTTTTCTCTTTCTCTTGCCATTGTAATTACTACATGTGTGTTGTCAAATTATAATTATATGAATTAAGATAAATTTTTATTTCCTAAATCTTAAAGGGACATGTACCCTAATTTTTAAACACTAAGGCATATGTTTTACTATTAGAGCCGTTTTTGATAACTGAAATCATACTTTACTTAGATTTTATTATTTAGATTATCAATTCCGTACATTCAAAGTGTTTTTGGTCATCCTGGCGTTTTTAATATCACAAAATGCATTTCTCATATTTTTAAAAACACATGTGCGTCTGAGAAGTAACACTTATGGAGTTGAGTTTTAGTCTATTTTTAGAGGGTATTTGACCATTTCAAAGTCACAGGCTCATGTTTCACTCCAAAGTAACTTTATCCAAATGTGTTTCAGGTTTGTAGATTAACTGAATTTAATTTTCACGGGTTGAAACTAGGGTCTGTCCCTTTAAAAGAGATTTTAAAAATTGAATATTTGTTTGTTTTATTTTTTTTGTTCTTAATCAATTTAAAACCCTGAAGTTCTAATTCTGGTCACACCAGTCTTTGTTCTTGATTTATAAAAAACCCCAAGTCCTGAAGAGTAATTTATTTGATATCAACATCTGTTAATTTATTTCCGATATCGTGTGTTACAGTATTATTAATGGTAATTGGATTTTTAGCAAAGCAATTCTGTCAGATTACACCTAATTTCAGTCAGCAGGTGGCTTTTGTTGTCAAATTATAGTTGGACAATAGAATGATTTTTATTTTTTATTAATTTAATTGCAAAAGAAAATTTAATTAAAATCAACACATGGCTCTATTTTCATACTAGTGACAAAAAACAGACAATAAAACTACACTTATTTTCCTGCATAAATCTTCAATACGTTTATCATCATTATCATCATAATTAATATTTTCAGTATTCATCAGAAAGAAAGAAAGAAATGTTTTATTTAATGACACACTCAACACATTTTATTTACTGTTATATGGCATCAGCCATATGGTTATGGACCACACAGATAGAGAGAGGAAACCCGCTGTCGCCACTTCATGGGCTACTCTTTTCGATTAGCATCAAGGGAACTTTTATATGCACTATCCCACAGACAGGGTAGTACATACCACGGCCTTTGATATACCAGTCGTGGTGCACTGGCTGGAACAAGAAATAGCCCAATAGGCCCACCAATGGGGATCGATCCCAGACCGACCGCGCATCAAGCGAACGCTTTACCACTGGGATACATCCTGCCCCTATTTTTCATCAGATGTGATATCCTAAATACTGAAATAAAATATACTGTAGTCATATATTTAAATACTGTTATGTATATATATAAAAATCTCAATAGACTGTGTAATGAGAAATATTTCTTAATTTACACCTGTTACCATGGTAACACACATGTATAATTGAATAATTTATTACAAAAGTATTCTTTGCTAAACATCTGTGCTTTATATATGCATACCAGTTTCAGAGACATCACAAGTGTATGCTGTGTGGAAATTCACTGGCATATAACCAGTGATGGGGGTGGGGGGGGGGGACATATGGCCCCTCCCTCAATCACACCTTTTTTCATTCATTCATTCATTAGTTCATTTATTCATTCGTTCATTCGTTCGTTCGTTCATTCCATTCATTTCAACTTATTTTCGTGCTTATATCCAATTAAAGGTCAAGCACGCTGTCCTGGGCACACGCACCTCATATATCTGGGCTGTCTGTCCAGGACAGTTGGTTAGTGGTTAGTTGTTAGTGAGAGAGAAAGAAAGAAATGTTTTATTTAACGACGCACTCAACACATTTTATTTACTGTTATATGGCGTCAGACATATGGTTAAGGACCACACAGATTTTGAGAGGAAACCCGCTGTCGCCACTACATGGGCTACTCTTTCCGATTAGCAGCAAGGGATCTTTTATTTGCACTTCCCACAGGCAGGATAGCACAAACCATGGCCTTTGTTGAACCAGTTATGGATCACTGGTCGGTGCAAGTGGTTTACACCTACCCATTGAGCCACTCAGGGTTTGGAGTCGGTATCTGGATTAAAAATCCCATGCCTCGACTGGGATCTGAACCCAGCACCTACCAGCCTGTAGACCGATGGCCTAACCATGACGCCACCGAGGCCGGTCTAGTGTGAGAGAAGTCGGAGTAGTAATCTTACACCTTCCCATTGAGTCATTAAAACTTGATCCGAGTGGGAGCCGGTACTAGGTTGCGAACCCAGTACCTACCAGCGTTATGTCCGATGGCTTAACCACGACACCACCGAGGCGTAGGACAGTGGGTTAGTTGTTAGTGGTTAGTTGTTAGTGAGAGACAAGAGGGTGTAGTAGTCTTACACCTACCCACTGAGTTGTTTAAAACTCGATCTGAGTGGGAGCCGGTACCGGGTGGTGAACCCAGTACCTACCAGTTTTAATAAAGCTGAACTCGTCCCTTGAGATAGCCTACATGTTTTTCGGCCCTGAACTGGCATGTGTATTAAAATTGACATGCATTGTCGAGCTGTTTTTATTACTTTGGTTCAAAGATTTTACAAAGTAAAAATAACAAGTTACAGATCTTCCAGACATTGCTGTCATACATGTTGAATGCATGCCGTTAAAATTAATAACCGTGATTATTGAAATAAGCAAACATTATAAGGACTACGCTGAATTCTGCATGGCACCATTTTTTTGTTACCGGTCGCAAGATCGCTATTACGCTAATTGAATATTTGGTATTATTATTATGGTTGAGGTGTCGGATAGATTATGTAACCGTTTGTTCACATCAGAAGACTGAAAATGGCTTAGCCAAAAGTTTAGCCACTTGCAAATTTTATTAGCCATTTTTTGTAAAAATTAGCCAGTGGCTAATTTGGCTACCGACAGCGCGAGCCCTGCTTTATGTTCAATGGCTTAACCACGACACCACCATGGTATCTTTTCTTCCTCCACCACCTTTTATATTTGCCCGTTGCCCCATAACACAACCTGTAGACACCGTTGGTGTCCCCTCAGTGTGGGTTGTTCCTCCTCCCCAAATATAAAATCCTGGCTGTGTCGGTGTGGAAATCAGAAGAATGATCCATATCACAGGTGGCTACTTAGTGCACGTGACCCTCCCTCCCTCTCTCTCTCCCTCTCCCACTCCCTCTCCCTCTCCCTCTCCCTCTCTCTCTCTCTCTCTCTCTCTCTCTCTCTCTCTCTCTCTCTCTCTCTCTCTCTCTCTCTCTCTCTCTCTCCCTCTCTCCCTCCCTCCCTCCCTCCCTCCCTCCCCTCTCCCTCCCTCCCTCTCTCTCTCTCTCTCTCTCTCTCTCTCTCTCTCTCTCTCTCTCTCTCTCTCTCTCTCTCTCTCTCTCTCTCTCTCTCTCTCTTTTTCTCCCCCCTCCCCCCACACACCCCCGCTACCAGGGTCTGACGTCATTTTTTGTTTTGTAGGTTTGACAGGACAAAATAAAAGGAATGTTTGAGTAAAGAAAGAAAGAAATTGTTTATTTTACGATGCACTCAACACATTTTTTTTTAGAGTTATATGCCGTCGGACATATAGTTACGGGTCCACACAGATATTGAGGAAGGAAACCTGCTGTTGACACTTCATGGGCTACTCTTTTCAATTTGCAGCAAGGGATCTTTTATATGCACCATCCTATAGACAGGATAGCACATACCATGGCCTTTGATGTACCAGTCGTGGTGCAGTCCGAAGCCATATAACCGTAAATAAAATGTGTTGAGTGCATTGTTAAATAAAACATTTCCTTCCTTCCTTCCCTCCCCATCCTCTCTCCCTCTCTTCCCCTCTCTGACTCTTGTCTATTGTTCTCTGAATCTTTCCTCTCAACTATTGTAATAAAGTCTACCATATAATTATGTTAGATATCAAATAGCTCATGTCTAATCAAATATTTCTCTTTTTTTATTTCCTTTTTGTATTTCTGATGACAGACTATTAAAAGCAGATGAGTAATGATTTTCCAAATGTTTATTTTTTCAGACATACATCGGGAACGTGGTAATTTCTGTGAACCCATACAAGCAGTTGCCGCTTTACACACACAGTGTTATTGAGGAGTACCGCAGCCGCAACATCTACGAACTTCCCCCGCACATGTGAGTTTTGTCTTTACTACATGCCACCATCACACATGTGAGTCTGAGTTTTGTCTTTACTACATCCCACCATCACACATGTGAGTTTTGTCTTTACTACATTCCACCATCACACATGTGAGTCCGAGTTTTGTCTTTACTACATCCCACCATCACACATGTGAGTCCGAGTTTTGTTTTTACTACATCCCACCATCACACATGTGAGTCCGAGTTTTGTGTTTACTACATCCCACCATCACACATGTGAGTCCGAGTTTTGTCTTTACTACATCCCACCATCACACATGTGAGTCCGAGTTTTGTCTTTACTACATCCCACCATCACACATGTGAGTCTGAGTTTTGTCTTTACTACATCCCACCATCAGACATGTGAGTTTTGTCTTTACTACATCCCACCATCACACATGTGAGTCTGAGTTTTGTCTTTACTACATCCCACCATCACACATGTGAGTCCGAGTTTTGTCTTTACTACATCCCACCATCACACATGTGAGTCCGAGTTTTGTCTTTACTACATCCCACCATCACACATGTGAGTCCGAGTTTTGTCTTTACTACATCCCACCATCACACATGTGAGTCCGAGTTTTGTCTTTACTACATCCCACCATCACACATGTGAGTCCGAGTTTTGTCTTACTACATCCCACCATCACACATGTGAGTCCGAGTTTTGTCTTTACTACATCCCACCATCACACATGTGAGTCCGAGTTTTGTCTTTACTACATCCCACCATCACACATGTGAGTCCGAGTTTTGTCTTTACTACATCCCACCATCACACATGTGAGTCCGAGTTTTGTCTTTACTACATCCCACCATCACACATGTGAGTCCGAGTTTTGTCTTTACTACATCCCACCATCACACATGTGAGTCCGAGTTTTGTCTTTACTACATCCCACCATCACACATGTGAGTCCGAGTTTTGTCTTTACTACATCCCACCATCACACATGTGAGTCCGAGTTTTGTCTTTACTACATCCCACCATCACACATGTGAGTCCGAGTTTTGTCTTTACTACATCCAACCATCACACATGTGAGTCCGAGTTTTGTCTTTACTACATCCCACCATCACACATGTGAGTCCGAGTTTTGTCTTTACTACATCCCACCATCACACATGTGAGTCCGAGTTTTGTCTTTACTACATCCCACCATCACACATGTGAGTCCGAGTTTTGTCTTTACTACATCCCACCATCACACATGTGAGTCCGAGTTTTGTCTTTACTACATCCCACATGTGAGTCTGAGTTTTGTCTTTACTACATCCCACTATCACACATGTGAGTTTTGTTTTTACTACATCCCACCATCACACATGTGAGTTTTGTTTTTACTACATCCCACCATCACACATGTGAGTCTGAGTTTTGTGTTTACTACATCCCACCATCACACATGTGAGTCTGAGTTTTGTCTTTACTACATCCCACCATCACACATTTGAGTCTGAGTTTTGTCTTTACTACATCCCACCATCACACATGTGAGTTTTGTTTTTACTATATCCCACCATCACACATGTGAGTCTGAGTTTTGTGTTTACTACATCCCACCACACATGTGAGTCTGAGTTTTGTGTATACTACATCCCACCATCACACATGTGAGTCTGAGTTTTGTCTTTACTACATCCCACCATCACACATGTGAGTCCGAGTTTTGTCTTTACTACATCCCACCATCACACATGTGAGTTTTGTTTTTACTACATCCCACCATCACACATGTGAGTCTGAGTTTTGTGTTTACTACATCCCACCATCACACATGTGAGTCTGAATTTTGTCTTTACTACATCCCACCATCACACATGTGAGTCCGAGTTTTGTCTTTATTACATCCCACCATCACACATGTGAGTCTGAGTTTTGTCTTTACTACATCCCACCATCACACATGTGAGTCTGAGTTTTGTCTTTACTACATCCCACCATCACACATGTGAGTCTGAGTTTTGTTTTTACTACATCCCACCATCACACATGTGAGTCCGAGTTTTGTTTTTACTACATCCCACCATCACACATGTGAGTCCGAGTTTTGTCTTTACTACATCCCACCATCACACATGTGAGTCCGAGTTTTGTCTTTACTACATCCCACCATCATACATGTGAGTCCGAGTTTTGTTTTTACTACATCCCACCATCACACATGTGAGTCCGAGTTTTGTTTTTACTACATCCCACCATCACACATGTGAGTCTGAGTTTTGTCTTTACTACATCCCACCATCACACATGTGAGTCCGAGTTTTGTTTACTTTACTACATCCCCACCATCACACATGTGAGTTTTGTCTTTACTACATTCCACCATCACACATGTGAGTCCGAGTTTTGTCTTTACTACATCCCACCATCACACATGTGAGTCCGAGTTTTGTCTTTACTACATCCCACCATCACACATGTGAGTCCGAGTTTTGTCTTTACTACATCCCACCATCACACATGTGAGTCCGAGTTTTGTCTTTACTACATCCCACCATCACACATGTGAGTCCGAGTTTTGTCTTTACTACATCCCACCATCACACATGTGAGTCTGAGTTTTGTTTTTACTACATCCCACCATCACACATGTGAGTTTTGTGTTTACTACATCCCACCATCACACATGTGAGTTTTGTCTTTACTACATCCCACCATCACACATGTGAGTTTTGTCTTTACTACATCCCACCATCACACATGTGAGTCCGAGTTTTGTCTTTACTACATCCCACCATCACACATGTGAGTCCGAGTTTTGTCTTTACTACATCCCACCATCACACATGTGAGTCCGAGTTTTTGTCTTTACTACATCCCACCATCACACATGTGAGTCCGAGTTTTGTCTTTACTACATCCCACCATCACACATGTGAGTCCGAGTTTTGTCTTTACTACATCCCACCATCACACATGTGAGTCCGAGTTTTGTCTTTACTACATCCCACCATCACACATGTGAGTCCGAGTTTTGTCTTTACTACATCCCACCATCACACATGTGAGTCCGAGTTTTGTCTTTACTACATCCCACCATCACACATGTGAGTCCGAGTTTTGTCTTTACTACATCCCACCATCACACATGTGAGTCTGAGTTTTGTCTTTACTACATCCCACCATCACACATGTGAGTCCGAGTTTTGTCTTTACTACATCCCACCATCACACATGTGAGTCCGAGTTTTGTCTTTACTACATCCCACCATCACACATGTGAGTCCGAGTTTTGTCTTTACTACATCCCACCATCACACATGTGAGTCCGAGTTTTGTCTTTACTACATCCCACCATCACACATGTGAGTCTGAGTTTTGTCTTTACTACATCCCACCATCACACATGTGAGTCTGAGTTTTGTCTTTACTACATCCCACTATCACACATGTGAGTTTTGTTTTTACTACATCCCACCATCACACATGTGAGTTTTGTTTTTACTACATCCCACCATCACACATGTGAGTCTGAGTTTTGTGTTTACTACATCCCACCATCACACATGTGAGTCCGAGTTTTGCTTTTACTACATTCCACCATCACATACATGTATGTGAGTACAAATTATGGATTTCACATATATTTATGTACATATGTACTTAAATTTGCATTCTGTGTATACAAGGGTTCGACTTCCCCTTAATTGTTAATTTTATGTTAAGTATACAACATTTAACTAGTATTTAGCTGATAAAAATATGTTTAAATTAGACACTTTTTAATAATTTTCAAGAAACACCCCCAACTTTATCCGAGGTATCAGAATATTAGCTAAAACAAAATTCTTTCCAGTGTCAGCCCAGCTTCTAATATTTGACTACAACTTGAAATTTTAAAGTTAACTTTAAAAAAAAATAATATGAAAAGAAAGAAAGAAGGAAATGTTTTATTTAATGACACACTAAACACATTTTATTTACGGTTATATGGCATCGGACCACACATATATTATTGAGAGAGGAAACCCGCTGTTGCCACTTCATGGGCTACGCTTTTCGATCAGCAGCAAGGGATCTTTTATATGCACCATCCCACAGACAGGGTATCACATACCACACCTTTGTTATACCAGTCGTGGTGCACTGGTTGGAACGAGAAATAGCCCAATGGGCCCACCGATGGGGATCGATCCCACACCGACCACGCATCAAGCGAGTGCCTTATCACTGGACCACGTCCTGCTCTCTAATAACATGATCATGCGGGTAATGTTTTGTCTGTAATAATACCTCTCAGTATTGGTAACTCCATACCGGAGGGTTTTTTTTGTTTCATTCTTTCTTTTATTCTGCTACAAGATGTATACTTGTAGCTGTTATTGTAAACCTGTTCACAACATATGGTTACACACCACCATTAATTACTCCATGTAGTCCAATACAATTTCTGTGTCAGAATATATTCTGTGAAAAATATAACACTGTCAAGAGGATCATGCAGGGCTTCTAGATTATGGTAGCCCCACTCCCATGGCTAGTGATATTCAATGTTGGGCTAGTAAATAACTACTATTGCCATGCCAGACAGGGCTTCTAGATTATGGTAGCCCCACTCCCATGGCTAGTGATATTCAGTGTTGGGCTAGTAAATAACTACTATTGCCATGCCAGACAGGGCTTCTAGATTATGGTAGCCCCACTCCCATGGCTAGTGATATTCAGTGTTGGGCTAGTAAATATCTACTATTGCACATGCCAGACAGGGCTTCTAGATTATGGTAGCCCCACTCCCATGGCTAGTGATATTCAGTGTTGGGCTAGTAAATAACTACTATTGCCATGCCAGACAGGGCTTCTAGATTATGGTAGCCCCACTCCCATGGCTAGTGATATTCAGTGTTGGGCTAGTAAATATCTACTATTGCCATGCCAGACAGGGCTTCTAGATTATGGTAGCCCCACTGCCATGGCTAGTGATATTCAATGTTGGGCTAGTAAATAACTACTATTGCCATGCCAGACAGGGCTTCTAGATTATGGTAGCCCCACTGCCATGGCTAGTGATATTCAATGTTGGGCTAGTAAATAACTACTATTGCCATGCCAGACAGGGCTTCTAGATTATGGTAGCCCCACTGCCATGGCTAGTGATATTCAATGTTGGGCTAGTAAATAACTACTATTGCCATGCCAGACAGGGCTTCTAGATTATGGTAGCCCCACTGCCATGGCTAGTGATATTCAATGTTGGGCTAGTAAATAACTACTATTGCCATGCCAGACAGGGCTTCTAGATTATGGTAGCCCCACTGCCATGGCTAGTGATATTCAATGTTGGGCTAGTAAATAACTACTATTGCCATGCCAGACAGGGCTTCTAGATTATGGTAGCCCCACTCCCATGGCTAGTGATATTCAATGTTGGGCTAGTAAATAACTACTATTGCCATGCCAGACAGGGCTTCTAGATTATGGTAGCCCCACTCCCATGGCTAGTGATATTCAATGTTGGGCTAGTAAATAACTACTATTGCCATGCCAGACAGGGCTTCTAGATTATAGTAGCCCCACTCCCATGGCTAGTGATATTCAGTGTTGGGCTAGTAAATATCTACTATTGCCATGCCAGACAGGGCTTCTAGATTATGGTAGCCCCACTCCCATGGCTAGTGATATTCAATGTTGGGCTAGTAAATAACTACTATTGCCATGCCAGACAGGGCTTCTAGGTTATGGTAGCCCCACTCCCATGGCTAGTGATATTCAATGTTGTGCTAGTAAATATCTACTATTGCCATGCCAGACAGGGCTTCTAGATTATGGTAGCCCCACTCCCATGGCTAGTGATATTCAATGTTGGGCTAGTAAATAACTACTATTACCATGCCAGACAGCTAGTGAAAAAAAGGTTGTCAAATGCTGCATATAAGTCTATTTTGTAAATATGAATATCCTGCCCCCAACCCAACCCCAATCTTAGTGTTTTTAATCGCTATCTCCCTCTTTAGGTAACATATCTGATTATTACTATTAGTAAAATTGTATTAAGTAAAGTAGGGCTAGTGACTTTTTAATCATGGCAAGTAAAAATTTTAAATCACTGTTCCCATGGCTAGTGGATTTTGTAAAAATTCTAGAAACCCTGATCATGTGACTGCAAGCTTAGTGAGTGCTCTTCCTTAACAAAAAAAAGAAAGAAAGAAATGTTTTATTTAATGACACACTCAACACATTTTATTTATGGTTATATGGCAGCAGACATATGGTTAAGGACCACACAGATAATTGAGAGAGGAAACCCGCTGTCACCACCTCATGGGCTACTCTTTTCGATTAGCAGCAAGGGATGTTTTATATGCACCATCCCACAGACAGGGTAGTACATACTACGGCCTTTGATATACCAGTCATGGTGCACTGGCTGGAACGAGAAATAGCTCAATGGGCCCACCGACGGGGATCAATCCCACACCGACCGTGCATCGAGCGAGCGCTGTACCACTGGGCTATGTCCCGCCCCCTTTCCTTGACAACTACTGTGCAAAGAAATAAAAACCGGTTGACCTTGAACATTTACAGTCAGCTACCCTCATGCCAAAGCACGACCCTCATGCCAGAGCACCAGCTCATATTGCTGTCACACAAGTGGCAACATACCACTTGTACAGTTGTTACCAGTTAGTACTACATACTAAAACTTCAAACCAATGGGTTAATTAAATACTACTGGGGTCAACCTACTTGTAACCATCAAACAAAGATTTCAAAAGACATATTAAGAATTTTGTAGTACTTTTTTTTTTCATGAGAAACTATTTCCTAAACCGGACTATATATTAAAGGCATACTGTCACGGATTTAAGGACCTTATTTCTCTAAAAATGGATAATAAATAAAAATTACATTAATTGTTGGAAACCAAATCTAGCTATCGCATCACCTTAGCTGAACCATGATGGAGTGAAATCCATGTCATCCCTCTCGGCAATTTTAGTTTTTGAATTATGGACCATTGCCATAATTAATTATTTTTACAAAATGTCATTAATAAATGGAGTATGGTGGTTATGAAAATGATTGAATAAAGTACATTTAGGGACAAATCAAATTATTTTTGTTCAGGTAATACTTTGTTAGACCATTAAATAGGTCAGTGGTCTGTGACAATATGTCTTTAAGTTGCTACAAGTAATGACAATGACAAGTGTGGCATGGTGCCATAACGGGATATTTTCATGTCGACAAAGAGTACATGTACTTCTATAAATGTATACTGGACCAGGGCATATCTAGTTTAAAAAATAAATCTGAATACAAGTTAAACCAAGGCTTCTAGAATATGATAACCCCACTCCCATGGCTAGTGATATTCAGTGTTGGGCTAGTAAATAACTACTATTGCCTTGCCCGACAGGGCTTCTAGATTATGGTAGCCCCACTCCCATGGCTAGTGATATTCAGTGTTGGGCTAGTAAATAACTACTATTGCCTTGCCCGACAGGGCTTCTAGATTATGGTAGCCCCACTCCCATGGCTAGTGATATTCAGTGTTGGGCTAGTAAATAACTACTGTAACTAGCCCAATGGCTAGTGGAAAAAAAACCCTTTAATAATTGAATGTGAAAATGTTTTAATTTCATGCTAGTATGAACCGCAAAACTGCTTTGAAAACTGTATGAATGGTGTATTTGGGATCAAATAGACAATAACACCCGCAAAATCTAAAAACTCCATATGGTTATCTCCTAATCAAATAAGAGAAAACTTGTAACTTTGAAGGTGAAATCAGACACTGGATTTAATTGATGTACCATTTGTCAGTGTAAGTACAGTGAAACTCCTGTAAACCGGACGCCCTAGAGACCAAGTAAAATGTCCGGTTATAAGAGGTATCTGGTTTAGAGAGGTTAAGTTATGTATTTTTATTTTTATTTTTTTTATTTAAAGAGGTTAAGTTATGTATTGATTTTTGAAAGGGGACTGTGAAAATGTCCAGTTTAAGAGGGAATTCCGGTTGACAGAAGGGTCTGGTTTTGCAAGGTTTTACTGTAACTGGAGAATTTCAGTACAAAATGAAATGGGTGACTGTCACGTCATGGAATGTAGATTGTATTTGAATGTTTCAGTGCAGATGTATCAAATTGATAAACTATTTCATCTCAGTATACAAGGTCACGTATCGATTTGCTGAGAACGTTTTCACTTAGTGTTGGTCCCCTGACAGTTCACTTTAGATGCAGTTTCCAAACCGTGCATACACAGTTTCTTCTGATGCCTTAGTGCTGATATTAGCATCCCTGAAATGCATGTTGTTTCTAGTTCATGAGATTCGAGTTACATGGGTGAATTTAATGTGGGACATCCTAGCCTGCTCTCCCTCTCTTTCTCTCTCTCTCTCTCTCTCTCTCTCTCTCTCTCTCTCTCTCTCTCTCTCTCTCTCTCTCTCTCTGTGTGTCTTTCTGTGTCTCTGTGTCTCTCTCTCTCTCTCTCTCTCTCGCTGTGTCTCTCTGTCTGTCTGTGTCTGGCTCTCTGTCTCTCTTTCTCTCCCTCTCTCTCTGTCTGTCTGTCTGTCTCTCTCTCTCTGTCTGTCTGTCTGTCTCTCTCTCTCTCTCTCTCTCTCTCTCTCTCTCTCTCTCTCTCTCTCCCTCCCTCCCTCTCTCTCTCTCTCTCTCTCTCTCTCTCTCTCTCTCTCTCTCTCTCTCTCTCTCTCTCTCTCCTCCCTCCCTCCCTCCCTCCCTCCCTCCCTCCCTCCCTCCCCCCTCCCTCGCTCTCTCTCTCTCTCTCTGTCTCACTCCCCCTCTCTTTGCCTCTTTCCTCTCTCTCTCTCTCTCTCTCTCTCTCTCTCTCTCTCTCTCTCTCTCTCTCTCTCTCTCTCTCTCTCTCTCTCTCTCTCTCTCTCTCTGTGTCTGTCTCTGTGTCTCTCTCTGTCTCTCTCTGTGTCTCTGTCTCTCTCTGTGTCTCTGTCTCTCTCTGTGTCTCTGTCTCTCTATGTAATTCTGAAACTAATAATTATCACACTGGAAAATAATAAATATATTTATCTGTCTGGTGTGCAAGGAAATGTTTTCAAATATTCAGAGAAATATTGGCAGTTTAATGAATTTGGTCAGAAAATTTGCAGCTAAATTATGATTTTATTAACCAAACAGTCAAAATGGCTGTATATATAGATCTATCTATAGAGGATAGATGATTTTCAAATTGACTCTTTGGGCGAATTAATAACAAATGAAATTAGCACAGCCAAAAGTGATTGCTGTGTGAAGTACAAGTTAACAGCAGTTACAAGAGCCGTAAATGAGTGTTTATTGGAAAACACATTTAAATTTCTGTTTAACCTGGGGCCAATTGTTTGAACATAATAGTTAACCACTGGTTAACAGAAATTTTTAAAACGAAGAACTGAATCGATTCAATTAATAATTGAAACAATAATGTTGAAACTAGATTTAGAACAAGCAATGGTATTCAAACATATAATCAAATCTAAAGTTTATTTTGTATTTGTGCAAAAATAAATAAAAGGAAAATATTAGACTGACCCAGGGTTAATTTATCTGTGCTTTGAACAGCTGGGCTCTGGTTTTTAATAAGGATGTGTAATAAATAGAATACTACACTCTTCTCTGTTATGTACCGTTTATCTTACACCTGGTTTTTAATGAGGATGTGTAATAAATAGAATACTACACTCTTCTCTGTTATGTACCGTTTTTTTCTTACACCTGGTTTTTGATAAGGATGTGTAACAAATAGAATACTACACTCTTCTCTGTTATGTACCGTTTATCTTACACCTGGTTTTTGATGAGGATGTGTAACAAATAGAATACTACCCCTGTGTAACCTCACCGTGGGTGCAGGGGTGTAACATTCTCTTTGAGAATACTACACTACTTCTCTGTTATTGAAGTTTGAGTAATATTCAGTACACCTGGTGATATTTTGATGAGGATGAATGTAACAAATTGACACCCAATAGAATATTTTTCTAAACTCTTCATCTGTTCATAGTACCGTTTATCTTACACCTGGTTTTTAATGAGGATGTGTAATAAATAGAATACTACACTCTTCTCTGTTATGTACCGTTTATCTTACACCTGGTTTTTGATGAGGATGTGTAATAAATTGAATACTACACTCTTCTCTGTTATGTACCGTTTATCTTACACCTGGTTTTTGATAAGGGAGTGTAATAAATAGAATACTACACTCTTGTCTGTTATGTACCGTTTATCTTATACCTGGTTTTTGGTAAGGATGTGTAATAAATAGAATACTACACTCTTGTCTGTTATATACCGTTTATCTTATACCTGGTTTTTGGTAAGGATGTGTAATAAATGGAATACTACACTCTTGTCTGTTATGTACCGTTTATCTTATACCTGGTTTTTGGTAAGGATGTGTAATAAATATAATATTTTACTCTTGTCTGTTAGGTGCTAGGATTAGTTTATTCATTGTTTTTTCAAATATAGTTTACATAACAGAATAATTAGTTACTTAGCCAAAAAGCACATTAAGCAGCTTCCGGTTATCTGAAATGTTTACATATTGTCAGGCCTGTAAGAACAATATCTGGAGTAGGGAGCACAGGCTCTAGTAGGGGGAGCACAAGCCATATTTGTATCTTTATTTATAGTTAGACCAAAAAACATACAATTCGACCTTGAGTGTGTGTGATACGGTGTGTGTGTGGGGGGTGTGTGTGTGTGTGTAGTCAG
>NC_054709.1:11395903-11403403 GCF_016097555.1 Gigantopelta aegis | reverse complement strand
GTTCGCTTGATGCACAGTCGGTCTGGGATCGATCCCCGTCGGTGGCCCATTGGGATATTTCTCATTCCAGCCATTACACCACTACTGGTATATCAAAGGGTGTGGTATGTGCTGTCCTGTCTGTGGATTTTGCATATAAAAGATCCCTTGCTGCTAATTTAAAAATGCAGCAGGTTTTCTCTCTAAAATAATATACCGTAAATTAACAAATGTTTCCCGAATCACATCCAATAGCCGATGATTAATAAATCAATGAGTTCTAATGGTGTTGTTAAGCAAAACAAACAAACAAACTCTGAGAAAATATGTCAGAATTACCAAACATTTGACATCCAATAGCCGATGATTAATAAATCAATGTGTTCTAATGGTGTTGTTAAGCAAAACAAACAAACAAACAAACTGAGAAAATATGTCAGAATTACCAAACATTTGACATCCAATAGCCGATGATTAATAAATCATTAAACAAAGCAAACGTTAACTTTTTGAAATTTTTAACTTTTTAACTTTTTTTTTTTTTTTTTTTATTCGGGCAAAGATTACATGTAGCTTGCCCACCCCCCACCCTCACTCCACCCCCACAAAAAAAGGGAGCCTGTGTGCCTATGATGCTGTATCACGTTGCATCTGCACACCACCCTACACAACATTCCTACTGGCAAAATTATTGTGAGATGCTTGCCATTAATTATTGTTACACCTGACAGCTGATGGCGTATTTACACCGTTTCCGCTGTTGAAAATTATCAGTAAGTGGGATCCGCTGGAATTGTTGGGATACTTTTACACCGGGGAGAACTTCCAGCCTATCGGAACGAAGTCGGTCCTGTCAAAATATATCACAACAAATGGGAGTCGCTGGGTTTAGAAGGTTGGACTATACCAATTCAAATCCGATAGGCGACCATGTTAACGTTTGTGTTTAAAAACACTATATGCAATATATCAACCAAACTACGACCCATAAATATCAGTATTACACCCCTACCTCAAAGTATTAACTGCAGATAATGGTACCTTTCATGGCTCATTTTCGGTATAACCAGATGTTTCTACAACACCCCTAGTTTCGCACAAAATTTGAGTACTTTTTTTTACAGGTACCCCATACATGTTCCAAGCACAAGGCTACTTGACACGGTGGTACTACATCAAATAAAATTACATACATTTTTAGCCCAGATGAAACCAATGTTTTTTACAACCAACACGCTCACATTTATAACCAATCACAGGACTTGTGGTGTTAACGTCTCTATCAAAAGTTCGGTGCACCTCGAACTTCGACCCAGCCGGAAATTAATTGGTATAGTGCAACCAGAAGGCAGATGTGGATAGGTGGCCATTATGGATCTTACATTCTTCTTTCTTTTTTCTTTTTGTTGCATGAATTTCATGAATATTATTGGTAAGGGGAGTAGTTTCGAGGAAATGGGTTGTCGAATGTCGTATTCAGTTCAGCAGAAATCTGTGTGTAAGGTGTAATAAATTATTTATTTCCTTCCTTCCTTTTTTGATTGAATTTATTATTTATTTATTTGTTTTTGCTATGTATTTATTTATTTTATTTTGTTTGTTTGTTTGTTTGTATTTATTTATTTACTTACATTTCCTTTTGTTTTTAAAAAAAATTAATTGCTTTATATTAATATATGTATCAAGTTTCAATATAATAAGTAATTTTATGACTCATTCTGTCAAAATAATTTGAGTTTTTTTAAAATCAATAATTACAATTTTTTAGAAGTGAAGAAAGAAAAACTCATTGGGATATAACAAATATGTTCTATTTTTAATAAATGTTATGTGCAATTTGTAAAAACATTGGTCAGTGTATAAATAAAACAGCAACACTCACCCATATTAAAACTGTTGTCTGTTCGTGGGGTTTCAAATTACATTTTATTGATTAGTTTATTCTGCTGATCTATACATATGTATTTCATTAATCTTTTGTTAATCTGTCTACTAATAGGAGATGTGTTTTGTGTATATGTTTGAATGGTTAAAATGTTTTAGAAATTATAATTTCAAACTCCACAAACAGTTAATATGTTCACTATGGGCAACAATTTTTTAAAAAGAATTTTGCTATTTATATGTTAAACAATGTTTAAAAAATTACAAATTGCACATAAATAAAAAATTTAAAATGCTGAACTCTCTACTTTTTCCTTTTGGGTCAAGCCAAACTGAAATTATTCATCAAAAAACAAGAAAAGAAGACACTTAAATTTTAGCTGGAACAAGGTATAGGTTGTCATCAAATTTCTATATCACATTGAAACTTAGTGTTACTGTGAATTAAAATCTGTAAATTAAAAAAACTAAAAACAAAAAAGGATATAAATAATAAATAGTAAGTAAACAAATAAATAAAAAAACAAGGAAGGAAATAAATAAATAAATAAATAAATAAATAAATAAATAAATAAATATAAATAAATAATAAATAAATAATGAAGGAAATAAATAAATAATAAATATAAATAAATAATAAATATAAATAAATAATAAATAAACAAGGAAATGAATAAATAAATAATTAATTAATTAAATAAATAAATACATAAATAAATAAAATGCCCAACAGACAATTTTCTTGCTGTAACGAGGTATAGTTCTGTACAATTCAAGACAAACAGGAAGTTTTTTTTTTTCTTTCTTTCTTTTTTCCTTTTTTTTTTTTTTAATGATCATTTGTCTACAGGAACAATGCTACTGAGTACAGGAAATTGCTTGAGTGTTGGCTTTGTAGCACTTCCCCCACTTGTTGCCTGTCTCTGCACATGTCATTTTTTTGCCATCAGGAAGTCAGCTGGTTGACATGACAGTTTTGAAGTGACTCATCACTTCGCTCTGTTATTGATTGATCCATCTCATTCTCCCACGGATAATGACCAATCCACATTTGTCATACTCTTCTTACTCCCGTTTACAAACTGCACGTCCAAGCCATCACTCACTTAAATGGCCCTGTTACAGGCTTGTAAATAAAGACAGCTTTGGGGGTAAATTTCTCAGTGTGTGAGTGTGTGTGTGTGTGTGTGTGAGTCACAGTGGTATAAAAGTCATCATTGAGAAAAAATCCTATCAAATTTATCTTGGATCATTGAAACTTTAGAAGAAAAAAAAAGAAGTTTTTTTTGTTAAATAAACACTACAAACGTTTAACACAAAGACATATATATATATATAGTCGAACTTGGTCTAATGGCCACCCCTATATAATGGCCACCTGTCCATAATGGCCACCCTGAAATTCCCCCAATACATTTCTTTCTTTATTTGACCTCTATAAAACGGCAACCTATCCAACGCGGCCAGCGGCCACTATTTGTCAGCAGAAATAAGGTCAAAACCTGCATTAGTGGCCAAAATATTATTGTCTTCCCACTACATTTGATCATACAGCGATTTAGTTCCCAGTAAATCCCATTGTTTTCTGCAATGCCGCCATTGTTGTGTCACGTGACCAGAAAGTTCGGTGATTTGATTGACTCGACAAAACCCCCCAACTTATTGTGATGTTATCATATGATGTTATTGTCGTAAACAAATATATGTTTACTAATACTAAGCATTATTTTAATCCTTTTGTTAATTTGGTAAATGTCAACAGCTGTTCGGTTCCGGTGGTTGTATAATTTGCATTCGCTAGTTCAGCTCGAATCGTTACTCAATAACAAGGCGAATTCTCATTGGCTGTAGCGGTATTATCAAAGGCAATTATAGCCACGGTGCCAGAGTAGTCCCCACTGTCAATCATCATGATTGTTGTTCACAAGCAGTTTGCATCAAGCAGCAAACATTAATGAATTTAATGAAGCTGGTATCATGGTATGCTTGGGACCTTGTTTACCAAAATTGTTTTGTTTGCAGTTCGCGACGTAATCCCAATGCAAGTACCATACCAATTGATTAGCGGCAACATAAAACTAATAATGAGTTAAACATGTCACCTGAGTAATAAATCCCAATTAAACAAATGTAAATTTCAGTTTTGTGTTGTTTATTTATGAACCAACTGTCAAACAAAATGCACTGACAAATTGTAGAGTAGAAGTTATCAGGAAGTCAGAAAAAGATCGTTTAAGTGCTAGAAAGTATTGGGGTATTGGAATTAACAAATGAAATCAAACTGTTACAACAGTTAATAATGAGATTTTATAGTGAAATATGTTAGGGTCTCGATTGGATATTTTGGAATCTCTATCTAAAGGCCACCTGTCCATAATGACCACTTTAGTTTGGTACCTTGAGTGGTTGTTATTATACAAGTTTGACTCTTTTTTTTTTTTTTTTTTTTTTTTTGTTGACATTACAAACATGGATGATAATGAGATGAATGGTGAAGCCGCAGTACTTCCATTTCGGTATGGGACTACTTGACAGGGCCGTGCTCCACGCTTAAAGGGACATTCTTAAGTTTGCTGCACTTTTTAAGATGTTTTCGACCAACAGAGACTTTTTAACGATTGCATAAAATATTAGTGGCTGTATAGTAAACTTGTTTCTGATCGTTCTAATATTTGTACTAGGTTACATTTAATTTTATTTCCTATGTACGTACGAAATTATTTGAAGACAAAATCCAGTTTGGGCTTCTTATAAATATTAAAATGACCAGAAACACATTGAATATACAGACACTGATATTCTAAACAAGAAAATATATTTAATATGTAAGTTAAATCGTAGAAATATTTTATTAGTTAGAAACGTCTTACAATGCAGCAAACTCAGGAATGTCCCTTTAATGTCAGTTGAACACGGAACCTGCAGTGCATGCCGGGGAATCATCCTGTGTGGGGCCATAATTGCACCCGTGAAGTGGGTGAAACTCGGTGTATGTGGCCTTACACCTACCCACTGAGTCCAGTGGTGCACTCACTTTGGGTTGAAGCAAGTACTGGCATAAAAAATCACCCCTTGCCTATGATGGGATATGAACCCAGTGCCTACCAGCCTCAATTCCGATGGCATAACCACTATACTAATGAGGCTGGTAGGATAATTGAAACTTTTTTTTATAGTTGAATCTACAAATATTTATCTGAATGCATAACATAACAACGCAACACAACACAACACAACACAAGAATGCAACGCAACACAACACAACACAAGACAACACAACACAAAATCAGAAGAACACTTTACCACTGGGCTACATCCCACCCCCAGTTTATGGGAAGGATGACATTCGATGCCACAGAATTCTGACTATATAAATAAAGTAGAGAGATCTGTTGGTATGACGTAGCTATCTTCCTGACATTATGTCGTAATTTAAACCACAGATGTAATCACGTTACTTCGTCTGCAGTCTGGGGGGGGGGGGGGGGGGGGGGGGGCGTAGACCAGAGGTAAAGTACCCACTTGATGCGCAGTCAGTCTGGGATCGATCCCCGTCGGTGGGTCCATTGGGCTGTCTCTCATTTCAGCCAGTGCACCACGACTGGTATATCAAAGGCCGTGGTATGTGCTATCCCATCTGTGGGATGGTGCATATAAAGATCCCTTGCAACTGATGAAAAAAAATGTAATGGGTTTCCTCTCTAAGACTATACGTCACAAATTACCAAATGTTTTACATCCAAATAGCAGATGATTAATAAATCAATGTGCTCTAGTGGTGTCGTTAAACAAAAGAAACTTTAACTGTAACTTTCATCTGCTAGAATTCCTGACGCACCGGAAACAAAAGAAAATGGCTGCCCCCAGTTAGCAGGATTAATCATGTTTTTTTTATTAACTATAAAATTACGCATTTTTCATTTCTTAAAGTGTCAGTATGTGTTGGTCTCTGTGTATGCATCTTTCCAACACATCAGGCTCGTATCTGAGTTGACCCTCCCTTTAATAAATCAAATGTGCTCTAGTGGTGTCGTTAAACAAAAGAAACTTTAACTTTGGTCTGCGTGCAGTTCATTATATTTATTGTCATACCAGAATGAAAAGAAGCCTGTTCTTCTGGCTCTCCTATTTTAATTGCTGTAAATCATGATACATCACAGACATAATATCGTTTTTTTTTCTGAGCTACATTATTTGTTCTGTCATGCAGAATTGGAAAAAAAAAAGAGGAAGATCTAATGTTGCTGTCAGTTTTATTGGAAATAAAGTGTAATGATGTATTATAAAAGGGCTCGAAGTGGGAAATAAACATATGGCCTGCTGATGGGTTTTTTTTTTCTTCAAAATAGCATGCCAAAAGAAATATATGTATGTCCTGCTATTAAAGGAAAAATAATATGTCCTGCAGGAAATATGAATGCATGGGGTGAGCTTAGGGTTTGGGGACAGTGTATGAAAACATGACGACTTCCGAGATGTATTTTATAACATTATGAAATAAAAATCATTCATTTCATTTCAACTTATTTTCGTGCTTATATCCAGTTAATATTCAAGCACGCTGTCCTGAGCACACACACCTCAGCTATCTGGGCTGTCTGTCCAGAACAGTGGGTTAGTTGTTAGTTGGTTAGTGAAAGAGAAGAGGGTGTAGTGGTCTTACACTTACCCACTGAGTCGTTAAAACTCACTCTGGGTGGGAGCCGGTACCGGGCTGCGAACCCTGTACCTACCAACCTGTAGTCCGATGGCTTAACCACGAAGCCACCGAGGTCGGTATTAAAATAATAAAATGACAAGCTAAATCATGAGATAAATAGCAGATGAGATAATTGTACATGTATGCCTCTTGAAAAAAATGAAGTGAGATTTAAAAAAAAAAATAATAAAAAAAAAAAACAATTGTGGTTTTAGCAGTTAAATTTCTGTTCCATCTGGTATGTCTAAAAAAATTAACTGCTTTTCGAAGGTTGCAATTTCGAACGCTGAGTAAATATAATTAAATTATGTTTAGTCCCCCTTACCGATCCAACCAGAGGGGACTATAGAGTTATGGCCCTTGAACTTAGGACATGAAAATTTGTTTATAGTCTTCTTCTTTTTTGTTTTGGCAATGGCTGAAGATATTAAGATGACATTTTGTATATAGCTTTATCATGTACTGTTACATATCATCTTTGACTTTCATGGCAATTTATCCATTTATTACAGTTATAGGTATTATAGGTAGTTCAGAGCGATCTTAGCACAAAAATCACCTCAAGTGCATGAGGTATTAATATATTAGGCACTTAGCTTGATTTTAGCAGTAAGCAGTACCTTTAACATGCCTTTATACCACTAAGGTTTTGGGCATCAAGATAAACATAATAGTTATTAATGAAAATTATGCGATTGGATTGTTTGTCGACCTCGTGAAATCATTTTCAATTGTCAGTGGAAAATTATATTAACGAACTTCCATTTCGTATCATGTTTATTTCACCAGGGAACATACACATGATACGGAAAGGTAACAAGTTTAATATCCTATTTGTTAGCCATTACCGGTAATCGATTTCAGTTTATATCACTAAACTTGTTTGATTAACATTCCAATAAGGTCATAGTGTGTCTGTCATATGACATCATTGTTTC